>NC_083416.1:1386399-1475187 GCF_020745735.1 Hemiscyllium ocellatum
CAATCCAATGCTTTGGGGGTATAAGTTGTGGGAAAATTGAACAGTTGGGAGGAGAACTGCCAAGCCAACGACATCTGCACACTGCCCAGAGAATAGCTCTCTTAAAGGTACCTTTATCGATCAGTAAACCTGTGAAGCAGAAATCCATAAGAAGAAGAAAAGAAGATTCGACATCTGACTGGTTTTTGAAAAGCTGAATTTTGATAAATCTTAATTGGGGAAGGTTTATCAGACTAGTATTATAGAAGGAAAAGTAAAAGATAGGTTAGAGGAAAGAGTTGTAAATAGTTGTTAGTTAATTATTCTCTGTTATGCTTTAAGGAACACAGTCATAACTTTCACTTTAACTGGTTCTTAGCCTCTCAAATTTTCACAGATTACTGCACGGGATAAATCTTTTCTGTGTTGCTGGTTTAAATTAAGCAGGACGGTATACTCGTGTCGTAATAGTTTGGGGGCTCACCGTCAGGATTTGAATTGGTTTAGACAGATTTGAATGGATTTGGAGGTATGAAAAGTCCCAGCAGATTTAAACACTTGCAGATTAGTGTCCTAGATCTTTAAACAAACATAGGTGAGATAACTTGTTTAATTTTGGTGACTTGTGGTTTGTTAAATTAAAAGTGAGAGAAATATCTCTTAAAATTGCTAAAGAGGGTCTGGGATTTGAAGATGATTCTCAAATTTGCCAAGAAAATTTAGAAGGAAAGAAAAAGGTCATACTTTTTGAATTAGCAAAGAAGTTAGATTTGGGTTTAACTAATGATAACAGTACAGCTGAAGTTTTAAGGGAATTATTCAAACACTTAGGTGTGTCAGAGAAACAGACAAGTGCCATAGAGGTAGAAAAATTGAAATTACAGTTGAGGAAAATGGAGTTAGAAGATAATCAAAGAGAGAGAGGAAAAAGAGAGAGAAGATTCTTGGCTGAGCGGAAAGAGAGGAGGAAGAGAGAGAAAGGTTCTTAGCTGAGCAAAGACAGAGATAAGAAAGGGAGAGACAAAAAGAGAGAGCATTTGAACTTGAGAAGTTGTGACTTAGTCAGCAAAGTTGAGTTAACAGGATGGAGATTAAAAGAGAAGGTAGTGACATATACAAATATGTCAAATTTCTGCCACATTTTGATGAGAAAGATGTGGAAGCCTTCTTTATTTCATTTGAAGAACTGGCAAAGCAGATGGAGTGGTCTGAGAATTTATGGGTTTTCCTAGTTCAAATTAAACTGGTAGTGAGAGCTAGTGAGGTATTTGCCGCACTGTCAGGTGAGGGGTCAAGAGATTAAGAAGAGGTTAAACAGGCTATTTTAAGTGCTTATGAATTGGTACCAGAGCATATAGACAGCAGTTCAGAGACAGGTTCAAAGAAGAAACCAGGTCAAACTAATGTTGAATCTAAAAGAATTAAACATAGTCATTTTGATCGATGGCACGTGCTTTGAAAATAGGTAAGACCTTTGAGGCTGTAAGAGAGATTATTTGGCTGGAGGAGTTTAAAAACTCACTTCCAGAGATGGTAACAATTCACATGGAGGAACAGAAAGTTCAGGAAGTGAGAAGGGCAGCAGGATTAGCAGATGAGTACATGTTGGTACATAAGACAAGCTTCCGGCCAGAATTTTGTCCTGGGAGGGATAGAATTTGGGAGAAAGGGAAAGAGTAGAGAGCACTAGTAAGAGTTTACCACAGGATAAAAAAGAAGCCCAAGAGAGAGGAAAGGAGATAAAAGGCCTCAGGTGTTTTCACTGTAATGGAGTGAGACACAGAAAGTTACAGTACCAGTGCTTTCAGAAGGGCACTGGGAAAAGGTATTCTCACTGCCAGAAGGTGGGACTTATAAAGTCACAGTGCTGTTCATTAAAGAAAGGCATTGTGGGAAAAGATGTGGTAAAAGAAGCTAAGCCAGTGGCAATAGTGAAGGTAGTAAAGGAGACCCCAAGAAGAGCTGAGGAACTGCAGGAGAGTGCACAGCCGCTGCAGGAGCTGGTTATGGATTTAGTACCTGATCTCTACAAAGAATTCACCTCTGTGGGTAAAGTTTACTCTGAAAGCACAGGGAGAGGACAAGTTATAATTTTGAGAGATACAGGATCTAACCAGTCACTGATAGTAAGGGACAAGTGAATATGCACTCTCTCTGATCTATTACCTGAGAGTGTGGTAATTGTGGGACCGGTGGACAGAAATTTAGCTTTCCCCTATGTAAGATCAGGTTGGAGTGCCAACTCAAGACTGGGGAATTTACCGTGGGACTGATCGGCAGAGTGTCAGTTCCAGGAATTCAGTTCATCCTTGGGAACAATTTGGGAGGATCCAAGGTGGGACTGACACCCCTTGTTGTGGAGAAGCCCAAGGAAGACCAAGAAACTGAGGAGTTAAAAGAGAAATATCCCAGTATTTTCCCAGACTGTGTGGTAACCAAATCCCACTATGATAAGTCACAACACGAAACAAAAACTAAAGAGAAAGATGAAGGAGTCGAGGTTCAGCTGGCAGATTACATTTGGTGTAATGGTGCAGGACAAACTAGAACAGGCAGAGGGTCAGACAGAAGTGTGCAGTCCTGAAAGGCTAAGGGACTTGCAACAGCAAGACAAGACGATAAAAGATATATATGTGGATGTGTACTCTGAAAAGGAGGCAGAGAATCTTCTGGAGGGTTATTTACGGAAAGATAGAATCTTCAAGACAGAAATGGAAACTATGGCACGTTAGTGCAGAGGAGAAGTGGGGCAGAGTGCACCAGATTGTATCACTAGTAGCATACAAACAGGAGGTGTTACGTGTAGCACATGAACTACCTGTAGGAGGTCACCTAGGGGTATGAAAGACTCAGGCTATGATCCAAAAACATTTTTATTGGCCTGGAATGCACAACGATGTAGTTAACCTTTGCTGTACGTGTCATACATGACAAATGATGGGTATGCCATAGGCAGTAATAAAACCAGCACCTTTGTTGCCAATTCCTGCATTTGAAGGACCTTTCACACAGGTTATAACTGATTGTGAAGGTCCCCTCCTGAGAACAATAAGTGGGAGCCAGTACTTGTTAACCAGAATGGATGTGTCTACTAAATTTCTGGAGGCAATTCCATTATGGAGTATCAAGGCAAAAAGGGTAATAGAGGAGTTAGTAGCTTTCTTCACACAGTGTGGGCTACCCAGAGAGATCCAGTCGGACCATCGGTCAAATTTTACTGCTAGGCTATTTAAGGAGGTTGTGGATAGCTTAGGTATACAGCACTTTAAATCCAGTGTGTAGCATCCTGAATCCCAGGGAGCTTTAGAAAGGTGATATCAGATCTTGAAGACTATGTTGAGTGCATACTGTCAGGACTACCCGAATGATTGGGATAAAGGTATCTCATTCATATTGTTTGCTTATAGAGATGCCTCAAATGAATCTACTTATTCTTCATGCATGAAGTGAGAGGCCCTTTGAAATTCATTGAAGAATAATTGATAGGTCCAAATTTGGAGATCTCACACTTAGATTATGTATCAGAGGTGAGTGAGAGACTAAATCAAGTAGATGAGTTAGCTAAACAGTACCTAAAAAGGGTAGAATGAAGCAGGTGGCAGATAAAAGCTCTGAGACGCTGACATTTTCCCAAGGGGATGATATGTTAGTATTGTTACCAGTGATAGGAGATCCCTTCAAAGCCAGGGTTAGTGATCCCTATCAAATTGAGAAAATGTTGAGTCAGGTGAACTATTTAGTAAAGATGCCAGATAGAAGAAAAAAAGTATCGGGTATGCCATGTGAACATGCTGAAACCATATTACGCTGAAGAGAAAGAACTGGAGAAATAGGTGTTAGTTATTGACCTGCAGAGAGAGGAATCAAATCCAGATGATAGGGATTTTGATGTGCCTCAAAATAGATTTAAAAATGAAGAAGTCCTTGAGGAGTGGGATAGGTTAGTAAGTTATCTGTCTCAGGAGCTTAGAACGCAGTTGAAAGATTTGTTACTGCAGTACAAGGACATATGTAAGAAGTAGACATAGAGAATACTGCTCCAATAAAACAACGTACCTATCGGCTAAATTCTTTCAAAGCCAGACAGGTCCAGATGGAGGTGGAGGCCATGCTTGACGAGGACATCATCGAACCAAGCAGAGCAAATGGAGTTAGCCGATCATCTTAGTTCCCAAACCGGACAGGTCTCAACAATTCTGCATGGATTATCAGAAGAATAACGTTGTTACAAAGCTGGACTCCTATCCAATTCCTAGATTGGAGGACTGTATTGAGAAAGTCGGACAAGCCAGTTACATCACCAAGTTGGACTTAATGCATGGTTACTGGCAGGTACCTTTATCAGAATCGGTGAAATAAATGTCTGCGTTTGTAACCTCAAAAGGGCTATATCAGTTTAAAGGGATGCCCTTTGGAATGAAGAACGCACCCGCCACATTACAAAGACTCATGAACAGAGTTGTGGCTGGGTTAACAAACTGTGCAGTCTATTTGGACGATGTAGTGATCTTTAGTAAGTCCTGGAAAGATCACATGGTACAGTTGGCAGAGCTCTTTGAATGATTACAAGAAGTAAAACTGGTGATAAACTTAAATCACATGGAATTTGGGACGTAACATCGGTCATGGAAGATTGACCCCAGGGAATGCAAAGACGAAAGCCATTGTGGAATTTCCATGATCAACCTTGAAGAAAAAGGTGCTTTGATTCTTAGGACTCAGTAGATTCTATCAGAAGTTTGTTCCAAAACCTCAGCAGTGTAGTGGCCCCGTTAACCGATTTACTGAAGAAGAACATAAAGCTTCGGTGGACAGAATCCTGCCATGAGGCATTCAACCATTTGAAATCAATATTAACCACCAAATCAGTTTTAACTACACCAAACGTTTCAAAACCTTTTAAAGTCACCATTGATGCTAGTGACATTGGAGTTGGAGCTGTGCTCCTACAGGAAGATGTGGATGGGATTGAACTGCCAGTTGGTAACTTTTCAGAGATCAATGTCCACCAAAGGAAATACTCCATGATCGAAAAGGAACTATCGCATTTGGTACTGGCCTTACAACATTTTAATGTGTATGTCATGAATAGTGTGTCAGAGACGGATGTCCGCTTACATTCATACAAAGTTTTAAAGACAAGAATACGAGACTATTTTGTTGTAGTCTTATGTTACAGACTTTTAATTTAAGAGTCATGTTGCGGGTCGTAAAAATGTAATCACAGATGCAGTATCACAGATTGGATAAAGTTTAAATGAGATTTGTATTTACTTAATGTTTTATATATATATATGGGAAGAGGTTAAGGTGAACTTATGGGGGATCTAAGATGGCGGCGATCTGAGAAGATCACACTGCAGAGCTTCGCATCGCAGCAGGAGCAGGACGGTCCTTTAACCCGCCCAACCCAGGTCATCAGGATTTCTTGGGGCTTTGGAAAGATTGTGGAGCCCCAAGAAACATTTAAAAATTGGCTCACCTGTATTTTCAGCTGTCCAGAAATGCCTAAAAAGGGAGGAGGAGCATCCAAGGCCAGGTCTGCTGCTCAGCCCGCAGCAGCTTCGGAGGCGATTGCTCTCCAGGACCTGGTGAACCAGCTCTCGAAATCTCGGGAGATGCTGGGGAAACAAACTGAAGAGAAGCTGGCTCCAGTCTCTCTCATGCTGCAGAAGCATGAGCAGCAGCTGGGAGACCTGGAGAAAAGGACGGATGAGGTGGAGCACAGGGTCACAGCGGTGGAAGCTGATGCCAGTTCATTCAAGGATGAGATCCAAGCCCTGAAGACACAGGTTTGTAATTTGTGTGACCAAGTGGATGATCTTGAAAACAGAGACAGGAGAAAAATCATTTGGATCATCGGTCTGCCTGAGGGTAAGGAAGATGAGTGGCCTGCAGAATTTGTTGAAGATTGGCTTCCGAAATTCCTTGACTTGAGACTGGCATGAGAGGATTGAAGATAGAGAGGGCTCACCGGGCCGCAACGTGGAGGTCAGATCTGGGTCAACATCCTCGTCCTTTCCTGGTGCGGTTCCATCATTACCGGGAAAAAGGAGAGAGTCATGGAGGCTGCCAGACTCCAGGGGAAGGATCCAAAGGCCCTAATTTACGAGGGGTCTAAGATCATGTTTTTTCAGGACTTTTCAGCGACAGTGATCCAGAAACGAAAATCGTATGATGGTGTCAAGAGAAGACTGAAGGAGCCTGGGATTCAGTACTCTCTGAGATATCCAGCAGTACTTCGGGTCACTTTAGATGGGTCCATGCATCTCTTTGACACATCGGAGAAGCTTGTGCTTGCGATGCGGCTCTAGCTGGGAGAAGTGAAGGTGGTTGAGATAGTTAGATGCCTATTTATGGGCTGTTCAAGACGGGTAGTTGCCCCCTCCAGGCAGGGGGTGAGTTCCCCTACTCAGCGCTATTGGCGCTTTATATTTTGGTTTGTTTTCTGATTTTTATTGTTTTTTATTTTTAATAATTTTGTATGTTTGTTAAATGTAGTGGTTTTAGTTTATGTAGTATTTATATTTGGTGGACCTTGCAGCACACCACTGGTCACAGGCCTCCAGTCTGAAAAACAACCCTCTATCATCACCCTCTGTCTTCTACTTTCAAGCCAATTTTGTATCCAGTTTGCTAGCACCCCCTAGATCCTACGTTATCTAATCTTGTTAACCAGTCTAAGCAGAAAATACAATGCTGGTCTGAAGCAGTGGAAGACTGCCTCTGGGACAGCTTGGAATCAGTGGACTGGACCGTATTCAAGTACTCAGTGGAATACCTAGACGAGTACACCATTGCAGTCACAGACTTCATTGGTAAATGTGTGGAGGACTGCATACCAAAGAAGTCAATCCACATGTTTCCCAACCGGAAACTTTGGATGAACTGGGAAATCCATTCCCCACGAAGACCAGGCAGCATTCAAGTTGGATGATCTAGACTGTACAGAAAATCTAGATCTAACCTTCGCAAAGCCATCAGAGATGCCAAGAGGCAAAACCGGACCAAGTTAGAGACCCAAACCAACCGTACAGATTCCCACCACCTGTGGCAAGGCCTAATCAAGATAACAAGATACAAAATGAAGCAGAGCAAGATGGTGGACAAAGACACATCCCTCCTTGATGTAATGAATGCTTCCTAAGCTTGATTCAAGCAGAATGCCAGCACCGCAGTATCACTGCCCCAACAGTCCCTGATATACCTGTTCCCTCTGTCACTGCTGCAGATGTCAGATTGGTCTTCCTGAGAGTCAATCCAAAGAAAGCAGTGACCCAGACGGAGTTCCCAGCCATGCACTCAAATCCTGTATGGACCAGCTGACATAAGACATAGGAGTGGAAGTAAGGCCATTCAGCCCATCGAGTCCACTCTGCAATCTCTCCGACATCTTCAATCTCTCCCTCCTACAACCCGAAGTCCCCACCTGCTTCAAGAAGACCATCATCATCCCAGTACTTAACAAAGCACATGCATCATACCTTAATGATTACTGCCCAGTGGCTCTGACCTCCATAATTGTGAAGTGCTTTGAGAGGCTAGTCAGGGCCCACATCAGCTCCAGTCTCCCAGCCTGCCTCGATCCCCTGTAGCTTGCCTACCAACAAAACAGGTCAGCAATGGACGCCATTTCCCTTGCCCTGCTCTCATCCCTGGAACATCTGGACAACAAGGACACCAACATTAGACTCCTGCTCATCGACTACATCTCCGCCTTCAACACCATTATCTCCTTCAGACTGATCTCAGAACTCCAAGACTAGGTATCCGCTCCACCCTCTGCAGTTGGATCCTCAGCTTCCTTACCCACAGATTGCAATCGGTGAAGATAGACAACAGCACCTCCTCCATGATAACACTTAACACTGGATTCCCCCAAAGATGCATTCTCAGCCCCCGACTGTACTCCCTGTACACTCACGGTTATGTTGCTGGATTCTGAACAAATGCCACCTACAGGTTTGAAGGCAACACCACTTTGGTAGGATGGATATCAACAACGATGAGTCTGAATACAGGAAGGAGATAGAGGGCTTGGGGACATGGTGCAATGGTAACAATCTCTCTCTCAATGCTGACAAAACTAAAGAACTGATCATTGACTTCAGAAAGAAAGGAGGAGAACATATATATCAATGGAGCGGAGGTTGAGAGGGGTTGAAAGCACCAAGTTCCTCAGAGTGATAATAATCGACAACCTGCCCTGGACTTCTCATGTAGATGCAATGGTCAGGAAGGCACAACATCGCCTCCACTCCCTCAGGCAGTTCAGGAAATTGGGCATATCCATAAGGACCCTCACCAACTTCTACAGATGCACCATTGAAAGCATGCTGTCTGGGGGCATAACAACCTGGTACAGTATCTGCTCTGCACAGGAATGTAAGAAACTACAGAAGGTTGTGTGCACAGCCCAGACCTTCATGAAACCCAACCTTCCATCCATGGAGTCCAGTTACACAGCACACTGCCGCGGAAAGGCTGCCATCATCAACAAAGATCCCTCCCACCCCGGTAATGCTCTCCTACAAACTCTTCCATCAGGCAGAAGATACAGAAGCCTAAACACACGTGCCAGCAAATTCAAGAACAGCTTTGTTTCTGTTGTCATTAGACTGATGAATGGACTCTCTAACTTCAAATAATGTTGATTTTGTCAATGTTGATCTTGCCTCCCATACCTCCTGTGCAGCGTAACCTGTATGCCTTACTTTGTCCAAGTTTTCTTTTCTGTATGATCTGTATGTCCTTGCTTACCATGATCTGTCTGTACTGCTCACAAACAAAGCATTTCACTGTACTTAGATACATGCGTCAATAAATCAAACTCCATCAATCAATCAATCTACCATGCGGAACCTTCTCGAATACCTTGCTGAAGTCCATATAGGCAACATTTACCACTCTGCCTTCATCAAGATTCTTTTTTACCCCTTCAAAAAACTCAGTCAAGTTAGTGAGACATAATTTCCCACCCACAAAGCCATATTGACTATCCCAAATCAGTTCTTGCCTTTCCAAATGCATATAAATCCTGTCCCTCAGAAGATAACCCGAACATCAAAGATGAATATTAATAACACAATACTTGATTAGAAACTTTGTCAGAAAGTCTACACTTTTTTTCTATAAAAATCACATTTTAGTTTCTGTCCCATCTGTGGTTCTATCTGTGTTCTGAACCTTGGACAAACAGTTATCAATCTCAGATAAGAAATCACTAAATACTTTCAGTTACTTTTGTAAGATGATACTTCACAAATGTTAATCTTGTCAGACACTGACAAACTTTTGATCAGTTCAGCTAGATATCCTCTTGGCGATAACAGAGTTCAAATGTCATTTGTCAATTTATCTTCAGGTAAAAATCACACAACAGGTTATAGTCCAACAGGTTTAATTGGAAGCACACTAGCTTTCGGAGCAACGCTCCTTCATCAGGTGATAGTAGAGGGTACCATTCTAAGGCACAGAATTTATAACAAAAATTTATAGTGTGATGTAACTGAAATTATACATTGAAAAATTGATTGTCTGTTAAGTCTTTCATCTGTTTGAATACCATGATAGTTTCACTTCTTTTATGTGTAAATCACAAAACCCTTTTTTAAAATTTGCATTCTCAGGTTAACTGTAACAATTGATGTTAGTTAGACAATATGTTGAAGGTGTTAGCCCCCTGTGTTCTCTGGCTATGCCATGATGTTTAGATTGATTCTAATCTAAAAAGTGAGATAACGGAGTTTTACATGAATGCATGCAGTTTTTGAGCAAAGTACAATGTAACCCTGCAAATACAAATTCACCCCACAAAATATATGTGTGCATGTGGGTCTTTGTCTCTGTGTGTGTGTGTGTGTCTGTCTGCCTGGTTTGGTGGTTGTGAGTATGAGAAAGTGTATGTGTGTGTGTATGTGTAGTGAGTGTAGAGTGTCTTAAGTCTGTGAGGGGGTGCATGTGGGAGTGTATGTGTCTGTAAGGGTGTATGTGGGTGTCTGTGTGCGCATCTGTGTATATGTGTGTCTGTTTGTATGTGTATATAGGAGTGTGTGTGTGTGTGTGTGTGTGTGTGTGTGTGTGTGTGTGTGTGTGTGTGTGTGTGTGTGTGTGTATAGTGCAATGGTGGTCACCTGTAATGTGACATGAACCCAAGGTCCCGGTTGAGGCCCTCCCGAACTTAGCTATCAGCCTCTGCTCGGCCACTTTTCGCTGCTGCCTGTCCTGAAGTTCTCCTTGGAGGATGGTCATTAGGGAAACCGAGCAGAGGCTATGACAACGGATGAATGGGCACCGCACAACAATCAACAGACAGGAGTGTTCCCTCCCCAGTTGGGGAACACTTCAGTGGTCCAGGACATTCGACCTCGGACCCCTTCGGGTGACCATCCTCCAAGGCTGACTTCTAGACAGGCAGCAGCAGAAAGTGGCCGAGCAGAGGCTGATAGCTAAGTTTGGTACCCATAGGGAGGGCCTCAACCGAGACCTTGGGTTCATGTCACACTACAGGTAACCACCATTGCACTGTACGCACGCTCACACACACACACAGGCACTCCCATACACACGGACACACATATACACAGATGCGCACACAGACACCCACATACACCCTTACAGACACCCACACTCTCACATGCACCCCTTCACAGACTTAAGACACTCTACACTCACTACACACACATACACTTTCTCACACTCACAACCCCCAACCCAGACAGACAGACACACACAGACAGACAAAGACCCACATGCACACATATATTTTGTGGAGTGAATTTGTACTTGCAGGGTTACATTGTACTTTGCTCAAAAACTGCATGCATTCATGTAGAACTCTGAGCTCAAAAACTGCATGAATTCATGTAAAACTCCATTATCTCACTTTTTAGATTAGAATCAATCTAAACATCATGGCATAGCCAGAGAACACAGAGGGGCTAACACCTTCAACATATTGTCTAGCTATCACCATTGTTAACTGCTAACCTGAGAATGCAACATTTTAAAAAAGGTTTTATGATTTACACATGAAAGAAATGAAATTATCATGGTATTCAAACAGATGAAAGACTTAACAGACAATCAAATTTTCAATGTATAATTTCAGTTACATCACACTGTAAATTTTTGTTATAAATTCTGTGTGTCAGGATTGAGCCGTCCACTATCACCTGATGAAGGAGCGTCGCTCCGAAAGCTAGTGTGCTTCCAATTAAACCTGTTGGACTATGACCTGTGATTTTTAACTTTGTACACGCCAGTCCAACACCGGCATCTCCAAATCATATTTTCAGGTATTAACACTAAAAATCCTACAAAGAAAATGTCTTTTAACAGCTGGATATACCTTCAAAATGAATAATGTCACGTTTTAATATTTGGCTATTTTTTAATTCCTGGAGAAAACAATCCCTCAGACAGTTTATGTTCATTCAGTCCTGGCCTAAATTAATACACTGTTCCAGTGAGAGAGCTGTGTGGAAATGGAATCTCAGTTACCTTTATAAACTGCATTGACTAATCCATTTTATCAATTGAAATGAGCTTGAGCAAGTGGAAGGAGTGGGATTGGTTCTAATCTCTGGAGCATCTTCTGAATTGAGAGCACATTTAACTGTGTCAGTCAAGTTGTCACCCTGTCTAATATGAGCATCGTCATAGGAGGAGAGGATGCAGGTTGAGGGAGAACCATTAAATTATCTGTCATAATATAAATCCCTCTTGTATTAGCAGGTTTAGGCAATGAAATTCCTACATAACTGTACTTTGATAATCGTACTGAAGCTAATTAAGCTTTGTTTTCATGATCCAAGTAGTAATCCAGTAATATATAAAATATATTTTTACAAGTATTTTGTGGGGCAGCAGACACATATTTGGATAGAGAATAATTTTTGTCATTGAATACAGCCTCACAGCACCAGAGAGAAAAAAAAACTAATATTCATCCAGATGACATTATTAATTATAATACCTGGGCCTTGTGGGATTTTCTAGGATTGACCCTAATTCATGATGATCTGACCATTACAGTACTGCTACTGGGAGAATGACAAACAGTGGTCTGGAAAATCTGGGTTTGGAGGGGCAGGAAAATGAAAGAGATGCGGTCACCTGGACACGTCAAGCAAAACAAAATTCATATAAAACCTCTTATCAGGCTGAATAAGGTTGAAATTATGTCTGATTGAATCCAAGTCAAGAGAAAACAAATGTGCTTAATACGTTTGAGGGCAACAGTGTGATACAACAAGTAATCTTATAGTACCTCGAAAAGGTGTACAGTTAGTAAATTTGATGGAGAATTTTACTTTGATTTTCATTCGTAATGATTTTGCTACTGTACACTTTTCCATGATTTTAGAATTTGCACCAATCCCGAATCTCCAGAGCCATTTCTCCACAATATTGTCAGGCAATATTACTTAGTGTAGGAACATAACTATTGGCATTATGTCAAGTTCAGTGCTTGCTGATCATCTTCCCTTCTCAGACATGCAGTATCACCCTAAATATGAAGTGCTGGGATGTTGGTGCTTCAAACCAATTCTTATTATTAATTTGTTTTATTTTGATTCTTCAGTTAGAAGTGACATTATATTAGAGGCTCCAGTTAAAGTCAACATTTTATTTGCTGTTTAGGCTCCGTATTAACATGTACTGCTACAAGAAGAAAAATTAATGTCCTGAATATAATGTGAAAAAGGTATTCAAATGCCAACAAAAATGAAAAATACTTCCTGTATTAAGCTACAAAACTGTTAAATGTAAAAGCCTACAAAGTCTCAGAACACTCTAAAGATCTGTTGGCCATCAAACCTCACTTTCCTCAACCGAGTAAAACGAACATCAAGTTTAATGTGCTCAACATCATTTAAATGTATTTAATATTCAAATAAAACTATGGCTTGTGTTGAGAAGAAACTATTTGGTCAATCTCTTTTCATAACTTAATTATGAAATTTAAATTGGTGGAAATATAGTTATTTGGTTCTAAGTCAGTTCTTTTGAGTCTTTATGTGCCTATTCTGCTAAGGATCAACACTTCATAATGACCAGAATATGCATCCCAGGTTTCACACTACGCTCTATCCACATGTTTTATATTAATTTATATGTGTTTGAATTTGAATCTAGAGTCACAAGGGGTTTACTAACAAGGGAGAAACATGGACTTAAAGTTATGAAATGCAGAGAAATATTTGCAATATTATGGCCAAGCCAACCCACTGGTATTCTCTAGTTTCCTGGAGGAACTGAATGGTCATTAGTATAGAACAAAGAAAATTTACAGGCCCTTCAAGCCCTCCAAACCTGAGCTGATCCAAAATCTGTCGCCCAGTTCCTAAGCACCTGTATCCCTCTGCTACCCACCTACTCGTGCATCTGTCCAGACGCATCTTAAATGAATCTACCGTACCTGCTTCTACTACCTCTGCTGGCAACGCATTCCAGGCACCTACCACCCTCTGTGTAAAGTGCTTGCCATGTATATCACCCTTAAACTTTTCACCTCTCACCTTGAAAGCGTGACCTCTCATTATTGAATCCCTCACCCTGGGAAAAAAGCTTATCTCCATCTACCCACCGTACCCTTGATGATTTTGTAGACCTCAATCAGGTCCCCCCCTCAATCTCCTCTTTTCTAATTAAAATAATCCTAACCTAGTCAACCTTTTTTCATAGCTGGCACCTTCCATACCAGGCAACATCCTCGTAAACCTTCTCTGCACCCTCTCCAAAGCATCCACATCCTTTTGGTAATGTGGCGACTAGAACTGCACGCAGTATTCTAAATGCAGCCGAACCAAAGTCTTGTACAATATTAACGTGACCTGCCAGCTCTTATACTCAGTATCCCATCCAATGAAGATAAGCATACTATATACCTTCTTGACCACTGTATCCACCTGTGCAGCAACCTTGAGGTACAAAAGACCTGCACTCCCAGATCTCTCTGCTCATCAACTTTTCCCAAGGCTCTTCCATTTAGTGTATAATTCGCTCTATAATTAGACTTCCCAAAATGCATCACTTCACATTTGCCTGGATTGAACTCCATCTGCCACTTCTCTGCCCAACTCTCCAGTCTATCTGTATATCTTCCTGTATTCTTTGACAGTCCCTTATGCTTTCTGCCGCTTCACCCACCTTTGTGTCATCTGCAAGCTTGCTGATCATACCAACAGTGCCCTCTTCCAGATCATTTATGTATATTACAAACAACAGTGACCCCAATACTGACCCCTGTGGAACACCACTGGTCACCTTTCTCCATTTCGAGAAACTGCCTTCAACTACTACTCTCTGTCTGTTGTTGCTCACCAGTTCTTTATCCACCTAGTCAGAACACCCTGCATACCACGTAACTCCACTTTCTCCAATAGTTTACCATGGGGAACCTTATCAAACGCCTTACTAAAGTCCATGTATATGACATCTACAGACCTTCCCTCATCTATCAACTTGGTCACTTCCTCAAAGAACTCTATTAAGTTGCCTATCACTGATCAGCCCATTATTTTCCAAATATATGTAGCTTTTATCCCTCAGTACCTTCTCCAACAACTTTCCCACCACTGACATCAGGCTCACTGGTCTGTAGTTACCTGGAATGTCCCTACTACCCTTCTTGTTCAGGGGGATAACATGAGCAACCCTTCAGTCCTCCGACACCTTACCTGTGTTTAAGGATGCTATAATGACAGCTATTTCCTCTCTCGCCTCCCTCAGCAACTTGGGATAGCTCTCATCCAGTCCTGGAGATTTATCCATCTTAATAACCTCTAGCCTACCCAAAACATCTTCCTACTTATGTCAACGTGATCAGAGTAATTAAACTTCAATCTCTAATCTCAAACATTCATCATGTCCCTCTCCTCGGTGAACACTGATGCAAAGTAATCATTGAGAATCTCACCCATTCTCTCAAGTTCGACACACAACCTTCCTTCATTATCGTTTAGTGGACCAATCCTTTCTCTAGTTACCTGCTTGCTTCTTATAGAAGAATAAAAGGCTTTAGGATTGTCCTCAGTTCTCCTCACTAAAGCCATTTCATGACCCTTTTTAGCCCGCTTGCTTCCTTGTTTAAGACCTGTCCTACTCTCTTGATATTCCTCCAGGGCCCGTTCTGTTCTTAGCTGCCTGGACCTTATGTACGTTTCCCTTTTCCTCTTGGCTAGTTGTATGATTTCTCCACTGTTCACGAATCTTTTGCTTTCAATGGGACATGCTTATCCTGCACTATCTTGAACCTATCTTTGAAAGCCTCCCACATCGCAAATGTGGACTATCCCTTCAAATAGCTGTGTCCAGTCTATATTTCCCAGTTCCTGCTGAATTTGGATATAATTGGCCTTGGGGAGAAAGTGAGGACTACAGATGCTGGAGATCAGAGCTGAAAATGTGTTGCTGGAAAAGCGCAGCAGGTCAGGCAGCATCCAAGGAACCGGAGAATCGACGTTTCGGGCATAAACCCTTGAAGGGCTTATGCCCGAAACGTCGATTCTCCTGTTCCTTGGATGCTGCCTGACCTGCTGCGCTTTTCCAGCAACACATTTTCAGCTATAATTGGCCTTGGCCCAGTTTAGTATTCTTCCCTTCGGACCACTCTCATCTTTGTCTACGAGTATTCTAAAACTTACAGAATTGTGATCGCTGTTCCCAAAGAAATCCCCCCACCGCAACTTTTACCACCCGGCCTTGCTCATTCCCCAACGCCAGGTCCAATATGGCCCCTTCCCTGGTCGGACTTTTGACATACTGCTCTAGAAAACTCTCCTGGACGCTTCTTACAAATTCTGCCCCATCCAGACCTTTGACACTAAGTGTACCCCAGCCAATGTTGGGAAAATTAAAATCTCCTATCACCCTGTTGTCTCTACATCTTTCTGTTGTCTCTACATCTGTTTACCTATTTGTTCTTCTACCTCATGCTCGCTGTTGGGAGGCCTGTAATACAGCCCCAACAATGTAACTGCACCCTTCTTATTTCTCTCCTCCACCCATAATGTCTCACCACTCAAGCCCTCTATAGTGCCTTTCTTTAGCACAGCCGTGATATCATGCCTGACCAGCAATGCAACGCCTCCGCCCCCCCCCCCCACCTTTTACTTCCCTCCCTGTTCTGTCTGAAGCATCTATATCCTGGAATATAATCAATCTAAACATCATGGCATAGACAAAGAACACAGGGGGCTCACACCTTCAACATATTGTCTAGCTATCACTATTATTAACAGCTAACCTGAGAATGCAACTTTAAAAAAAAAGGTTTTGTGATTTACACATGAAAGAAGTGAAACTATCATGGTATTCAAACAGATGAAAGATTTAACAGACAATCAATTTTTCAATGTATAATTTCAGTTACATCACACTGTAAATTTTTGCTATAAATTCTGTGTGTTAGGATTGAGCCCTCCACTATCACCTGATGAAGGAGCAATGCGGCGAAAGCTAGTGTGCTTCCAATTAAACCTGTTGGACTATAACCTGGTGTTGTGTGATTTTTAACTTTGTACACCCCAGTCCAACACCGGCATCTCCAAATCAGAAATATATAGTTGCCAATCATGCACCTCCTTCAACCAAGTCTCTGTGATTGCAATAACGTCATACTCCCAGGCACCAATCCAAGCCCTAAGTTCATCTGCCACTATACTCCTTGCATTAAAGTATATGCACTTCAAGCCACCAGTTCTTTTGTGTTCATCTGCTCTCTGCCTACTCTTCCCCTTATTAATGCTAACTTCATGATTCTTACAGCCTCCAGTTTCCACCTCGCTGTCTACTTCTCTTCCTATCCAGCCCCCTGCCACAATAGTTTAAAATCTCCCCAAAGCAGTAGCAAAAACTCCCCCAAGGACATTAGTTCCAGTCTGGTTCAGATGTAGACTGTCCAATTTGTAATAATCCCACTTTCCCCAGAACCGGTCCCAATGTCCCACAAATCTGAACCCCTCCCTCCTACACCATCCCTCAAGTCATGTGTTCAGCCTATCTATTCTTTCATTTCTATGCTGGCTAGCACATGGCACTGGTAGTAATCCCGAGATCACTACTTTTGAGTCCTCCTTTTTAACTTCTCTCCTAGTTCCCTGAATTCTTCTTTCAGGACCTCATCTTGTTTTTTACTTATATTGTTGGTGCCTATATGCACTACAACAACTGGCTGTTCACCCTTCCCTTTTAGAATGCTCTGCAGCCATTCGGTGACATCCCTGACCCGAGCACCTGGGAGGCAACATACCACCTGGGAGTTCTGTTTTCGGCCACAGAACTGCCTATCTACTCCCCTTACAATAGAATCCCCTATGACTATGAGTATCTTGATAGTTTTTAAATAAATGATATACAGTAACAATAATTACTTTGTATATCCGGATGATATCACTTCCAAAGAAAAGTGAACCTCTGTCTCGTATATTTCAATGAGCTATAGCAGAAGAGATATTTGGTATTGGGTGGGGTTAGAGGAATAGTAAAAGTGAAGGGATTGTATTAGGTCAGTGCTTTGGAGGGGTATCTGAGCTAATTATGTTCTGATGATATTACTGCTCTTGTTAATGATAGAGGTTGCAGATGATAGAGATGTGGTTCACGTAATGTTGATGCATTGCTGTAAATCATAATATTGCAGCAACAGCACACCATTGTTAGAGGAGAAGGATATTGACTCCAATGGGAAGGCAGCAACACCTGTTTTTCTAATACAATGTTAATCTCTAGCTGCAGCCATAACCATCACACTTCTGTTCTGAACCTTGTAGTTGATGGATAGACTTTAAGAGGTGGGAGATTAGATGCTTAGTAAAGAGCTTGAAATGCCCATCTTAATCTTACTTAAAAGAGTAAACAGGAAGAAAATTAGATAGCTACCAATTGACACTGATTTGCACCTCATTTTGTGGTGAGGTATGCTCTGCATCAGAGAAAGAAAACTAGACAACATTAAAGTGAGCATTATCCCTTTCTGACTAGATTGATATGAATGAGGGGTAGTGTGGTCTACGAGGACTTGCTCTTCATATTTGCATAACATCTTTGTATTTATCTTTGTTACTTCATCCTCACAATTTGGATCTGCCCCAGATGAATATATGAATATTCTCTTTGGGCATTTCTGTCTGTAAGATTACATTTAAAAACTACAAAAATAAATACTCTCCTTGTTTTGGGCAATTGAACTGTTAATGGATGGTATAACAAACAACCATGGCAGATTATGGCCTCATAACTGTAATGATAGGAAATAGAAAATTATATCGCATGATTGAGAATTAGGTCACCTTCTGGGACACAGTCAAACAGATTTAGGAGTAGACTGTGCATTAACTGTGAAGATACCACAGTTAAAATTAAAGGGAATAACTTGTTCTCTGAAAACCAGGAACACCTGACTGTATGAAAGTACAGAACTATATGTATGAAAAAAATCATATCAGCCTTTTCGTTGAATAAAAACAGCCACTGGTCGTGTTGTATAGCTCTGTGCAAGATATGGGGCTGGATAATACATGCCAAACCAGATGGGGTTTGACTGGGGTGGGTGACCAAAATCATCAATCCACCCACAACTGAGTGTGTTAAAAGCACATATTATGCTGTCCAGGCCATAATGCAGCTAGTTTGAACAGAAGGATGGGAGTTGGTTTCATATTTTGTTAATAGAATGCTTAAAATGTTAGCAAGGTAGGGAATGCTGTTAGCAGAAGGTTCCCCTTGTCCAGTGTTTTGTACCCTCCACTTCTCACACCTATGTTCTTTAAAACTCACCCACACCTCTCAAGCCCTACCTGAATTGTCAGAAGTCCCCCAATACAAATGCCGCAGACTTAACTGGATGTGGGATCCGTGGGTGTCTTCCCTGCACTTGCTTGCAGTCCAAGCAGCACCTGTTTCAAAGCTCTTTTGCTGCCAGGACTGCTACTGGCCAATAAGATTTTTAAAAAATTTATTCATGACAAGTGGGTGTCACTGGCTCGGCTAGTATTTATTGTTTATCGCTAATTGCCTTGTTTTGAGCAACTTGCTGGGCCATTTCAGAAGACAGTTAGGAGTCATACATGTCACATGTAGGTGAGATCAGGTGGGAAAGCAGATTTTCTTCCTTAAAGGACATTAGTGAACAAGGTGAGTACTTATGGCAATGATTACCTGGTTACTACCAAATTAGCTTTTTAAAAGTAATGTTGAATTTTATTGCAATGAAAGTTTTATTACCTGCCATTGTCGGATTTGAAATTACATCCCCAAAATGTTAGGTTGAGTCTCTGGATTTCCAATGACATTTCTACACCACCACCCAATCTCTAATCGGAATGACTGGTAGCTCTAGAGAACCCCTCACAGTAAGAGGTGGAAGTCCCACTGGAACTTGTTCAGCTTGCCTGCAGCACCTTATGACTGTGGAACAGGTTTCCAACCAGCCAATTGGCTGGTCCCTGACTTAATTCCAGGGTGTTTGTTGTTTCCACTCATCTCACCCCACCCTGTTAGTTTTCTACCCATGTTATTGACTTGTATCACAATTATTATGGACTCTATATTGTCTTTTTTAAGGAGACAGTGACCAAAATATATTTCCAGTTTATGGGAAAGGTAATAGCCTTGTGTAATGGACTACCTACTTAAAGAAGTTACATTGCTGCTATTCACTTCATATTCCTTGCTATCATTATTACCATGCTTTTGTTTCTACAGGAATTCTGTATTATTTCCATGAAAAAAGAATAACTGTTGATTTATCTTTCTTTTTTGTAGAATGAAAACTAGGTCACTTCTGTTTTGTAGAAGAAACAAGTGAAAGACCAAAACAGAAAATGCTGAAGAAACTCAATAGGTCTGGCAGACTTGATAAAAGAGAAAAACAGAGTTAATGTTTCGAGTCCAATAATCCTTCATCAGAAATGGAAATAGCTGGGAAAGGTTGGTATTTATATTAATCATGGTATGGGGGAGATAGTGAATAGTGTACATTGAAGATGGTGACCTGAGAGAGAGAGAGGGAAAAGGGTGTTACAAACTGGACCAAATCTCCTCAAAAAATATCAAGGCAATAGCCTAGGCTCTAACTGTTTATTTTATGAAGGGGAAGTATAAGTATTCTAGATTTGATTTGATTGGTCCACTACAGGTCGACAACCCTTTTTCCAAAATCCCGAAATCTGAAAAACACTGAAATCTGAAGGTTTTCTTAAGTTTTTTTCTCATTAACAAGGTTTTTTGGCATGCAAACAGTTAACGTAACTCCACACCCATTTGATGCGTGTCACTCAGATGTGACATGGGGGGGTGGTGGAGTGGAGGGTGTGTGTGCATCGCCCTGCACTGGCAGGCCTCAATTCTATCTCAGGGCCTGTAGTACTTACAATGAGTCTGCTCTTTGGAAAGATTTTTGAAAATTTCACCATCAAACTGTCACTTATACTGAAATTCAAAACTTTCTGAATTCCAAAAACCCCAGCTGGGCCCGAGCATTTTGGATAAAGGATTGTGCACCTGTACTAGGTTTCAAGCAAAACACACTTTATTCTTACCTCACAGTTAAAATACAAGATTAGATTACTTACAGTGTGGAAACAGGCCCTTTGGCCCAACAAGTCCACACCAACCCACCAAAGCGCAACCCACCCATATCCCTACATTTACCCCTTTACCTAACACTAGGGGCAATTTAGCGTGGCCAATTCACCTGAACTGCACATCTTTGGGCTGTGGGAGGAAACCGGAGCACCCGGAGGAAACCCACTCAGACACAGGGAGAATGTGCAAACTCCACACAGTCAGTTGCCTGAGTTGGGAATTGAACCCGGGTCTCTGGTGCTGTGAGGCAACTGTGCTAACCACTGTGCCACCGTGCCGCCAGTAAAAAGAAAAGAATTGGTGTAACTTTCACTCTATTGAAATACTTATAAAATAGTATATTATTTAATGACTAATCATCAATTGTTCCAATAACGCAGCATCCCATAAGCAAAGGCAAATTCAGCAAAACAGGTTTTCATCATTTCCTTTCTCCTGGACTGGAGAAGATAGTAACACTGAAAGAAACAATCTAGCATCAGAAAGAGAACTCAAGCTTTTTGCTGCAGCTTCAACAGCCAACTCTAAACCCAAACTGAAAGCAATCCTAAACCCTGGGTCTGTGTCAGCCTGGCTCAGTATCATACACAAGTGGTTGCAGAACACTGCAGTTAAAAATGATACATCTCAATATTTCACTTTGTAGTCAAGAGATATATCTCAATATCTATGTTTTGCTACATAGTCACTCAAGTCTGTAAATTGCCTTTTGTGCTATTATGTTATGAATTTATATTTTTTATATAGAAGTCCTTTGGTTTATAATGGCAGTATTAGCCTATATGAAATTAAATAGCATGACAGCTGTTAGAAAACAGACAAAAGAATATCATACCATTTTAATAAGTATTTCTGCATTAATATTGCAAATAATCTTTGGGTTTTAAGATTTCATTTCCTGGGGGAAAAAGACTCACACAAACAAACTAGTATGAAGTGCTTAGATCAGAGTGGTGCTGGAAAAGCACAGCAGGTCAGGCAGCATCCAAGGAGCAGGAAAATCAACATTTCAGGCAAAAGCCCTTCATCAGGAATAGAGGCAGGAAGCCTCCAGGGTGGAGAGATAAATTGAGGGGGCGGAGGGCTGGGGAGAAGGTAGCAAAGAGTACAATAGGTGAATGGGGGTGGAGATGGAGGTGATAGGTCAGAGAGGAGGGTGGTTGAAGATGCCCTCCAACGCATCTCATCCACATCCTTCACCTTCGCCCTCAAACCCCACCCCTCTAACCGTAACAAGGACAGAACCCCCCTGATCCTCACTTTCCACCCTACCAACCTTCGCATTAACCGCATCATCCGCTGACTTTTCCGCCACCTCCAAATGGAACCCACCATCAGGGATATATTTCCCTCCCTACCCCTTTCCGCCTTCCGCAAAGACTGTTCCCTCCGTGACTACCTGGTCAGGTCCACACCCCCCTACAACCCACCCTCCCATCCTGGCACTTTCCCCTGCCATCGCAGGAACTGTAAAACCTGTGCCCACACCTCCCCCCTCACCTCCATCCAAGGCCCTAAAGGAGCCTTCCACATCCATCAAAGTTTCACCTGCACATCCACCAATGTCATTTATTGTATCTATTGCTCCTGATGCGGTCTTCTCTGCACTGGGGAGACTGGACGCCTCCTAGCAGAGCGCTTCAAGGAACATCTCCGGACACCCGCACCAATCAACCCCACCACCCCGTAGCCCAACATTTCAACTCCCCCTCCCACTCTGCTGAGGACATGCAGGTCCTGGGCCTCCTTCACCGCTGCTCCCTCACCACCCGACGCTTGGAGGAAGAACGCCTCGTCTTCCACCTCGGAACACTTCAACCCCAGGGCATCAATGTAGACTTCACCAGTTTCCTCATTTTCCCTCCCCCGCACCATATCCCAGTTCCAACCTTCCAGCTCGGCACCGTCCTCATGACCTGTCCTACCTGCCAATCTCCTTTCCCACCTCTTCGTTCCACCCTCCCCTCTGACCTCCATCCCCACCCCCATTCACCTATTATACTCTTTGCTACCTTCCCCCACCCTCATCTCTGACCCATCACCTCCATCCTCACCCCCATTCACCTATTATACTCGTTGCTACCTTCCCCCACCCTCCCCTCTGACCCATCACCTCCATCCCCACCCCCATTCACCTATTGTACTCTTTGCTACCTTCTCCCCAGCCCCACCCCCCATTTATCCCTCTACCCTGGAGGCTTCCTGCCTCTATTCCCGATGAAGAGCTTTTGCCCGAAACGTGGATTTTCCTGCTCCTCGAATGTTGCCTGACCTGCCGTGCTTTTCCAGCACCACTCTGATCTAAACTCTGGTTTCCAGCATCTGCAGTTCTCACTTTTGCCTAGTATGAAGTGCTGGTGACTCACATATGGTGAGAAGCAAAATGAAGTCAATCATAGCTTTTTGATTTGTTCATGGGATGTGGGCATCACTGACTCGTCCATCATTTATTGCCCCATCACCAGCTGTCTTGCTGTGTCACTTCTGTGGATAGTTAAGATTCATCCACATTGCTGTCTCTTGTGTCAGATACAGGCCAGACCAGGTAGGGATGGTGGATTTCCTCCCGTAAAGGATTGCTAAACCAAATAGATTTTTACGACAATTGTTATATGGTCATCAGCTTTTCATTCCAGATTTTGTTGAATTCAGCACCAGTCACATTGAGATTCAAACCCATATCCCAAGAAAATTAGCCTGAATTGTTAGTCCGGGAATATTACCACTATGCCGTCATCTCGTCCTAATTGTGCTTTGCCATCGGGAGGTGCCACCTTTGCCTGCAACACAAAAGCAACACCTCCCTGATCTCTCAGATGCACATAAGAGATCTCATGAGATTATTTTAAGGATGGGAAAGGAAAGTTGTCACTGGTGCCTGAGCCAGATATGAACTTATTCCTCACAAAAGACCTGAAAACAAATGATCTTGAGTCATTCTCCCACTGTTGGGTTTGGGTGCTGGCCATGCACAAATTGCCGACCACATTTCTTCCAACTATAAAATATTAAAGTAACTTTTTTTTTAAACATTCACAGGCCATGGACTTGGCCAGCATTTATTACCCATCTCTAATTGCCTTTGTCATATAGTATAAGCAAAATAAATTTCAGTTTGACAATAAGCTAGTAAGTAAGAAGATTAAGTAAGCACTACCACCTAAGTTTTAGTCCTCCCTAGACTGATATGATGGAAGTTTCCTGTTGCTCAAGGAACAGTGCTCATGATTTTATTGAAACTGAGTTAGGAATATGCCAATATACACAGCATAGGTCAGCTCTGAAATTCAATAGTTTGTATTAATTTGTTGCTAAAGATGTTGGAAACAATTAAGGTGTGGAAGTGCTGGTATTGGCCTGGGTAGACAAAGTCAGAAGTCACAAGACACAAAGTTATAGTCCAACAGGTTTATTTGAAATCACAAGCTTTTGGAGCACCGCTCCTTCGTCCTCCTTGATCCTGAGAAAGGAGCAGCGCTCCATAAGCTTATAATTTCAAATAAGCCACTTGCTCTATAGGTTGGTGTGTGTGACTTCTGATCTTGGAAATAATTAAGATAGAGCTTATTAAATATGATCATTTGAGTAATATAGCAGCGTTAAGAGGTTCTGTTTTGCGCAAAGAAATGCCAGTGAACATAGCAAGATTAAGAATGTGGTACATAACTAGTATGGAAGTATAGAAACATAGGGCTGTTTTTTTCCACAAATTGACTGGTAATTTTGGGGTGTTTCATAGAAGGTTTCTCATCATGAGCTCTGGCAGATTTTTCTGTGTTCTTCTCTGCAGCTTGCCTCATTATCTATGCACCTGCCTCTGTGCTACCACCAATGTTATCCTTCACTCATCAGTAGCAGTAGTACTCCCCATTGCCAAGACCTTCTGGGACTCCCTGTACCAAATTTAAAATGGAGTTGTCAAGAGCTGCCCTGCACAATTCCTATGTCTGATGAATCGCCCCAGAGATGGCTGACAGAGGCAAGTTCACTGTTTTGCCAATGGGGACCGACAGGTTCTGTAGGATGGAGTGATGCAGCCAAAGGTCGTCCTCTTTCATCAGGACCATCAGAGGAGACAACAGCACCAGCCTAGCTCTCAATGCCAGCAAAACCAAGGAACTCATTATTGACTTTTGGCGGGATGTTACTCAGGCCCCCCCCACCACCACCACCACCACCACACATTAACAACACAGAGGTGAATGAGTGGAGAGTGTCAAGCTCCTGGCAGTGGTCATCCACAACAAGCTTTCTTGGACTCTACATATAGACACGTTGGTTACAAAGGCCTAACAATGTCTCTTCTTCCTCAGGCAGCTGAGAAAATTTGGCATGACAGCGAATATCCTTGCCAACTTTATAGGTGCACCATTGAGAGCATTCTGTCTGAATGTATCACTACCTGGTATGGCAACTACCATTCAAGGTCGGAGATGGTTACAGAGAGCGGTGAACTCGGCCCGGACATTCACAAAGGCCACCCTCCCATCTATAGAATCCATCTCCCAGGCCCGCTGTCAAGGAAAGGCCGCCAGCATCCTCAAAGATCCATCCCACCCTGGCAATGTTTTTCTACAACCTCTACCATTGGGGAGAAGGTACAGAAGCCTGAACACGCACACACCAGCGGATTCGTAACAGTTTCTACCTTATTGTTGTGAGAATACTGATTGGACTCGCAAACTCTGAGCATTCGCCTGTACCTGTGTTTTTTCTTTGTGTTTTTCTTTTGTTTTTGCTGTTTACCTATTATTTACTTACCTATGCTATTTAACTCTTTGATCTGCCTGTATTGCTCACAAGACAAAGCTTTTCACTGTGCCTCGGTACAGACGACAATAAATTCAATTCCATTCAACTTAAAGCATTTCTAGCTCTGAGGCAAAAAAAGACAGATTCCTCAGACGAGACACCAAAAAGACTGCCTCCTGCATGCTCCACCAACTTAGATGTAGACATATCATTGAGTACTTTCACTAGGTTAGAGTCAGGAGCACATTCTGGTGAGCATGGCTCTGAGTCTGGTGGGAGAAACACCCCAGGTCATTAGCATACAAAGGATTGCCAGAGACCAGGCCCCTGCACAACCCCAGTCACAAGGTGACCCCATGGTGTCGGGCATTAAGAACTTCAGCAAGCTCATAAGCAGACACAGAAGCAGCAAGCAAATTCGTTGGAGGCACTGGAAAAGCTGACTGAAATTTGGAGGACTGTACAGTACTATTGAAGAGACCATTATCTATTTTCAGTTTTAGTTGCTGATTGATGTGTACTGCTTCTTTCTGAGTTTGCAGAAGTATTTGGTGGTTTCGGCTGTTACTCAAAGTTACTGAAATCTACAGACTGGTGCAGCAGCTTTTGCAGGATTTGGTCCTGAACTCACAAGGAGTTTGCACAGATCATTTGCTGCACACATGGATGGAGTGTTTTGCATCTCTTGGCCTCCGGTGTAACAAGAGAATGAACAGATGTACAAAACGTAGGAGCTGCTGGAAGAGACAGCGTGAAAGGTGGGAGAAGAACTCTCAGCAGCAAGTCCACCTTCAGAGAGCAATTATTCTTCCATCACAGTGAGAAACCTTGAGCTTGACTTCAGTGAGGAGGCCTCCATTGAAATCTGCCGTTGTTGTAGCCTTCATGCTCAGAGTACTGCACTGCCGATGACTGCGAATATGGCTGTGGCCATACGTTTTTATGTATCTGGTCCCTTCCATGCTTGTGCAGGTAATATTTGCCACACCTCTCAATTAACCATTCACTGTTGTATATGCAGTGAGCTCTGCACAGAAAGACAGTTGAATACATGTAATTCTTTCATGTCAGTGAGAAGCAGACAGAGTGAGCAGATGGCTTCCCCAGGATGACACAGGATGCCATAGATTATACATAAGGTGCCTTGCATTTGTTGCATATCCATTCAGACATTTACTGAATCCAAAGATCAATATCCCTCAATATGCAATGGATGTGTAACCAGGCTCATTTTCCCACACTGGTCAATGCTTGATATCCTGACAGCAGTCATGACACATTCACTCTGTGTTAGTCTGCTGTACCATCTGCATTTGAGCTACTGTGGCTAACCCATTGGAAGCTATTGGTGCAAGGGCTATCAGCTGATGATCCAACTCATGATTTTGATTCCTAACTCATTCACAAGTGGATAGCATGCATATAAAACCAGCTATGTTGCCCCATGAAATTGGATAATTAAGTAATCCTTTCATTACCTGGACATGCCGGAGGATACCTACAGTTATTAGCAGAATGTGCACCATGGTTTGTTGCAGGCTACACAGTGATGTCATCATGACTGGAGTACGACTCTTGCCACCAGGTGTATGGTGAACAGTTGAAGAAGAGTAGGAGGAGGCGGAGCAGAAGAGGAGGAGGAAGTAGATGACAATTAAGACATTCTGTTTCTAGCTGGCCTGACTCATCCTAAACAGTACCAATGAACAGTTCCCAATTTCCTACACACACTTTACCTTCTCTCTGGTACTAAACGTTATAATGTCTTTTTAACTATAGTGCAAAGACAAAAGTCACCATGGAACCAAACATTCCAAATAAGTTTATGAATCAAACTATCCTATATTCCATAAATAGTCAATTACCCTTGTGTGATCCTTTATTGTCTGCCTGCTAAAGCCTTTGCTTGTCCTAGTGTTACTGAAATGTTACCCCAATGGTTGCATCATGGCTGGACGGAAGGCTTCTGAGTTTTAATATGAAAGCCTGCAGAAGGGTTGCTTAACAACCTCAAACATATCTGACTGTAGAAGGGTGGCTTTGAACTGCACTATGTTGGCATGGGCAGCATTCGTGCAGGTTTGTATGCTTACATACAAAGCAAAGTGAAATGTAGTAGAGGCGGAATGAATGCTGTTATCCTGGGAGAGGACTGCAGGCTCATGCTGCACAGACAGACTGTCTCTCTCAGGGGCTGGAACCTTAACAATGAATCCTAGCAATGTGTTTGAGGACAGAATACTCATTTGCTGTACAGTCCTACAGGCCCATTGTATACTAGCATCAGCAGCTTTGGTGGCAGCAGCTGGATCTTGCATAGTGGTCAACTATGTTTGCATAAAGGCAGCCTGAGCTTGTGTGGCAGCAAGTGGGGCTTGAATGGCTTCAGTTTGAGCTCCCACTTCAGCATCTACACATTGGGAGTTTCTGCTTGTGCTACAATGGAGCTAAAATATCAGATGTCAAGTTAGGATGAGTCTGCACATGTTCTCATGAAGCTGTCCACTGCTTCCACAGTGGAAAGGATGGGATCATAGCTTTGTGGCAAATCCTGCACCAAGTTCGGGCTGGATTCCTGCTTGCTACTTGACAATAGCTGCAGAATTTCTGGCCGGCCTGTCTATGGACTAACTGCTCCATTATCCATACGCATCAATTTTAGATTCCTTCAGTGAAGTCATCATCTCATTCTTTAGTAGTGTAAGTGCTGAGCAACCATGTCCCCCAGCAAATTGCACTACTCATGTTCCCTGTGCTCAGTGTGGTACCATGTGCAAATCCTGCCCTGAAAGCCATACATGAAAGAATGTGAAATGTCAGTATTTGAACTTCGAGGGATGAGAGTAAGCACAATGTTCCTTTCTCGTCAGCTTTTCTCACTCTTCCACTTCATTCTTTACTGCTGCTACCCAACCTCATTCCAACCCTCAGGTTTCTGATAATAGAAAAAACATAAATATAAGGCTGTGCTGAGGGAAGGCATGGGAAGCAAAAGATGTATATTTACTCAACTTGAAACCTATAACTCAGAAGAGATTGTGGGATGAGGGGGAAATTCAATGTGATGAGAACTATCTTTGAGCACACCATCTTCTTCCATTGTTTCAGCTCCATTGCTGGTCACAGCATCAATAATGACAACTCCTGTAATATTAATCAAGACGAAAATGACATGAAGCCACACTGATCTCTTGCCAATTAGACGCTGCTGTCCCCACTTCCAGCTGTGTACCACCTCGTCCTGAGAGAGAAAAGTGTAAAGTCGCTGATGTGTGTGTCATGGTTTAATAGCTGGAAGTAAGTACAACCTGCAAGACATAAATGTAGGTTTTAGAGTTATACAGTACGGAGACAGACTCTTCTGTCTAACCCATCCATGCTGATTTCCTAAATAAATCTAGTCCTATTTGCCAGTATTTGGGCCATATCCGTCTATACCCTTTCTATTTATATAGACATCCAGATGCCTTTTAAATGTTGCAATTATATGAGCCTCCACCACTTCCTGTGGCAGGTCATTCCATACACGCATCACCCGCTGCATGAAAAGGTTGACCCTTAGGTCCCTTTTAAATCTTTCCCCTCTCATCCTAAGCCTATGCCCTGAAGTTTTGGACCTTATCTATTCACACTATGCATACCCCTCATGATTGTGTAAATCTCTATAAGGTCAGCCCTCAGCCTCCCATGTTCCAGGGAAAAAAGGCCCCAGCTTATTCAACCACTCCCTATAATTCAATCGCAGCAACATAGTTGTAAATCTTTTCTGAACTCTTTCAAGTTTAACAGTATCTTTCCTACAGCAGAGAAACCAGAAATATGTGCCCTATTCTAGAAGTGGCTTTATCAATGTCCTGTGACTGCAACGTGATGTCTCAACTCCTATACTCAGTGCACTGACCAATGAAAGCAAGATGCCTTTTTCACCACCATATAACTTCACTTTCAAGAAATTATGCACCTGCACCCTTTGATCTCCTTATTTGTTGTCAACCATCTCTCTGAAATTCACATCCAAATCATTTAAATAAATGATGAAAAGTGATGGACCCAGCACTGATCCCTGTGTCACACCACAGGCCACAGGCCTCCAATCCAAAAAACAGCCCTCTGTCACCACCCTACCTTCAAGCCAATTTTGTATCCAATTGACTAGTTCTCCCTGGATCTCACATGATCTAACCTCACTAACTAGTCTACCATGCAGAACCTTGTCGGATGCCTTGCTGAAGTCCATATAGACAACGTCAATTGCTCTACTTTCATCAATATTCTTTGTCACCTCTTCAAAAACACAATTAAGTTAACAAAACATGATTTCCCACACATAAAGCCATGCTGACTATCTCTAATTAGTTGATTGGAAAGTATCTACAAAACAGATCATTAAAGAGCTGTCAGGAACAGAAGTCCTGAATTACTTGTCTCCTTTCATCTTCAGAAGTATTAGTACAGCCATTACTGTTGCCCTTGGCTGAGATCAAATATCTCATCGCTGATCTGCAACGATGCTAAATGTGTGAGGGTAAGGTGAAGTTAAGAATATTAAACATAATGTTGATTGATCAACGTTATTGGCAGGTGAGTGATGGAGGCCTGATGAATTGAGTAGTCTTTATAGCTAGTAATTAATTTGGTATGATAGGGCAGCTCTTCCACTTATACCAAACAGTACAGTATCTGAGAGCCTTGGAGTACACTCTCTGTTTAGATACTTCAATACTTGTGTCAGCCAGAGTGCACTTTCCCTTTAAGAAGTGCAGATTGGCTTTAAATAGTGCAGGCTATCTTTGACTGTTGCTAGCTTCACAGGAAAATGGACTCTGACTGAGATATAGAGCCAATCAGCAGCGAATGTAATGCATAAAATGCACAATAAGCATTTTTAAAAGTTGTCATCACAAATAATATTGTTACCTACATCATAATGCCCATGCCTGTTTTCAAGTGTCCAATTTTATCCCAGGAATGGATTATCTAAATCAGAAATGAAATGAACTTCCAAGATTATCATGAACAGTTGAATCTGTTGCCAACAATATTTCTGTTCATTTTTGTGCCTCCAAACATTTGTCAGTCTATTTAGAGTCATAGAGATGTGCAGCATAGACACAGATCCTTCGGTCCAACTCGTCCCTGCTGGCCAGGTATCTTAAATGAATCTAGTCTCATTTTCCAGCATTTGGTCCAAAGTCCTCTAAACTTTTCTGTTCATGTATCCATCCAGTTGCTTTTTAAATAATATAATTAAATCAGCTTCCACCACTTCCTCTGGCAGCTCATTCCATACACACACCACCCTCTGTGTGAAAATAGTGCCCCTTAGATCTGTTTTAAATCTTTCCCCTCTCACCTTAAACCTATGCCCTCTAATTTTGGACTCTCCTACTCTGGGAAAAAGTAGGCTATCCACCCAATCCATGACCCTCGCAATTTTTTGAACCTCTATAAGGTCACCCTCAGCCTCTGATGTCCAGGGAAAACAGCCCCAGCCTGTTCAGCCTTTCCTTATAACTCAAATCCTCTAATCTTGGCAACATCCTTGTAAATGTTCAGAATAGTTAGTACTTGAACCATAGGAATACCATAGCTAATACTGTACAGTTTTGAAGTACGTATATACACTGTACTAACAGGCTTAGGAATAGTTGGTGTTGCTTATTGCTTTCAGCAAACAGGTTCAAAGAGAGGATTGCTAATACAAATTTAGATATGCAACACTTGAGAATTAACTTTACCACTAATGTTTATCATTTGTTGTGTTTATTAAATATTTAACCAATGGAATTCCATGTAATGTTGTCTGTCTGACCAATTTGCCTGCTCCCTCCAGCTAAATAAATGTGAGTGATTCATTAGCAGTAAGTTAGATCAGTCTCAGATTGACTGTAAAAATGGACAAGTTTTTTAAAAATATGTAGAGTAATAAATTGTCTCTCTGTAAACCCTAATTTAAATGAAAGTTGTTATTCTTTCATGACTGAATCTTCCTCCTACGCTGCACAAGTTCCTGACCTAAGGTTAACATGACTTAACACAGGACTTGATAAACAGTGGGTCTCGACTGTGAAGACTGTGGAATTATAAATTTTGAAACAAAAATGACTGCCCTGGACACCCAAACATGTTCTATCAGTTATGTGACTCTCTTTAAAACATTGCAGTTTTATATTTGTGGTTGTGGCATAAATGCCCAATCCCAGAAACCCAATCCCTGTCCTGAAAAATCGAGTGGAGAGAGAGGTGTTCTTCACTTGAAAATTCAGTCAATTAACAGCAACCCTCTCCTCTGATCTCACAAGTCTCGCCCCTCCCCTGCACATTCTGTCCTGTCAGACTACTACGTCTCTACCCCATCCAACTATCTAACAGGTCTCTCTGCCCCTTCCCCTATCCCATTCACCATCACCGTCACAGCTCTTCATGCACCCCTGCACTTTATACCCATTATGACAGGTCTGTCACCCATTCCACATCTCCCTCACCCCGACTCTCCACCCCCCCACACCGCCCCGCCCCACCCCGCCCCCACCCCACCCCATCAGCATTAAGTCCTGCTGACTTAATGAGTCAGTTTTGAAGAAGGGTCATATTGGAAACAGAACTTTAAATTTAGCTGAGGTGTTTGCCACAACAGAGAGTTTCTTCATTGAGACAAAAGCGAAGAGGGTTACCTCAGATTACAACAGGATCTTGCTCCTTGAAAGTGGAGTCGCAGAGAGAATAGTGAAGAAGGTGTTTGGTATGCTTTCCTTTATTGGTCAGAGTATTGAGTACAGGAGTTGGGAGGTCATGTTGCGACTGTACAGGACATTTTATGTATAGGACATTGGTTAGGCCACTGTTGGAATATTGCATGCAGTTTTGGTCTCCTTCCTATTGGAAAGATGTTGTGAAACTTGAAAGGGTTCAGAAATGACTTACAAGGATGTTGCTATGGTTGGAGGATCTGAGCTATAGGGAGAGGCTGAACGGTCTGGAGCTGTTTTCCCTGCAGCGTCGGAGACTGAGGGTTGACCTTTAAGAGGTTTACAAAATTATGAGGGACATGGATAGGATAAATAGCTCTTTTCCCTGGGGTGGGGGGCGGGGGGGGGGTCCAGACCTAGAGGGCATTGGTTTAGGGTGAGAGGGGAAAGATATAAAAGAGACCTAAGGGGCAACTTTTTCACACAGAGGGTGGTATGTGTATGGAATGAGCTGCCAGAGGAAGCAGTGGAGGCTGCTACAATTGTAACATTTAAGAAGCATTTGGATGGGTATATGAATAGGAAGGGTTTGGAGGGATATGGGCCGGGTGCTGGCAGGTGGGACTAGATTGGGTTGGGATATCTGGTCAGCATGGACTGGTTGTACCGAAGGGTCTGTTTCCATGCTGTACATCTCTATGACTCTAAGTACTGAAAGGAGTAAAGAATCCTGCCCTTGAACCTGGCATTTCCATGGGCATTTTCATGGATTGGTTGATAGCTCATGCACATGTGGTTCCTGGTGGCCAGTTGCCCACACTCAAGTTGGATTTTGGAGTCCCTGATATCTGGATGTCTGAGCATGATGAGTCAAGGTACACCTTTGGAGTGGAGATATGGTCCCAAGACACCTTGACAGTGGGGATCCTTTGGTCAGTGGTCAGGTACCCTTTGGATTGTTAAATGCAGACAAAACTGCATGTAACCGATACATAACCCCTTTAGAACAGGCCAACTTGCCAATAAGCCTTTCGAATTTTGAACAAGTGTAGAACTGTCAAGAACTACTGAAAGATGTTTTTTTTAAAATGAATGCATGCTTTTCTCAAAATGTGTAATCTGAAAATATTGAAATGAGAGAACTACATTTGTTCTCCTATGTACTTCATTGTTCTCCTTGGGTAGAATAAGTTAGCATCAGGGTATGAGAGGTCATGGGAGTGCATAGAGAGACATAAGGTGGCAGCCTGGAGATGAGGGTCTATAGGCAATGCATTATTGGACATCACATTGCATGGTTAGCATGGATCGGGCATGGAGGGGGTCTGGAAGGTAAGAGGGTGTGAGGACTGAGGGCTAGAATAATGTTTTATATTTTCCCTCTTTAGTAAAGGGTAGGTACCCCTTTTAGATCCAGTCATGGAACACTTTTGTTGGAGGTATGGCACTCTTTAAGATTCGGTGCCAAAGTTAAATAACTTCATAAAAAGTGTTTAGTTATTTTAAAAAGTGCCTGTTCATATAATCTATTATAGGATTTGTGCTGCATGATTGATTGGCCAAACTCATTTTTACAAAGCGGCTATCACATAAGTGTTTATTGGATAGCTCCAATTGCATATTGGATAGAAATGCTTGTTTACCTCAGAGATTAATTGAAAATATTTCAATGTATTGAATGTTTGAATAAGAGTTATTTTTTCAATGTTAAAATACCAATGGAGTGTTGTCCTTATCTGGCCTGGCCTACATGTGACTCTGGATCAACAACAATGTGGTTGACTCTTAAATACCCTTTGAAATAACCTAGCAAATCCATTGTATCAAACTGCTGTAAAGTCTAAAGAAAGGAATTAAATTGGATGGATCACCTGGATTCAATCTAGGCACCAGAAATGACCAGACAAACACAGCACCATCAATCCTGCAAAGACATCCCCATCCACGGATAAAGCCAAAATTGTAAAAGCTGCCTCAGACAAAGAAGTCAAGCAACAGCCTTATATAGTAATACTCACAGAACCATATCTTGCACGCAATGTCACAGGCACCATCATTAACATTTCTGGGTGTGTCCTGTTCCACCAGCAGGATAGACCCAATCACAGTATTGACACAATGGTATACAGTCAGAAGGGAATTGCCCTGGGAACTCTCAACAGGCTGTGGACCCCATGAAGTCTCATGGCATCAGATCAAACATAGGCAAAGAAACTTTCTTCTACTTACTAAGTATTACCACTACCACCTTCAGCTGATAAATCAATGCACTTCCATATTTCCACTTAGTGCAAGCACTGAGGGTGACAAGGGCATCAAATGTACTCAGGATGTGGGCCTTCAATGCCCTTCGCCAAGAGTGGCTCGGTAGCATCACTACCGACCAGTATTCACCACAACCTTTAACCTCATGGCCCAGCATTTCCCCATTCTGTCAACAAACTGAGAGGTCAATCCTGGTCCAATTAAGCTTCAGGAAGGTAAGTGGAATAGGACCAGGCATACTTACAGTTGAGATATCAATATGGTGACTTGAATACCAAATTGCAGAAGCAGCACACAACCAAGGTACATTTCTAAACATTGTGCATTCCTGCCACATCCAGTTGTGAATGGTGGAAGACAATTAAACAATTCATAGGCGGACGAGGCTGCACACATAGCTGTTCCTTAATGATGGGGAAGACCATTGCAACACCGCAAAAGGCAAGGCTGAAGCAGTCACATACTGAGTGCATGGTCCCTTTCGGTCTCTTCCTCAGGTCCTCTAGGTCACAAACATCTGGCTTCAACCAATTCAGATCACTTCATATGAAGTTTAAAAAATAACTTTAGGTACTGGATACTACCAAGTTTATGGGCCCTGGTAATATCCAATTAATTGTACTGAAGACTTATGCCCTAGAACTCGGAAAACCCTTGGCCAAGCCATTCCAATGCAGCTACAACACTGACATCTACCTGATTGAGTATAGGAGCTGGGAAGTGATGTTACGGCTGTACAGGACATTGGTTAGGCCACTTTTGGAATATTGTGTGCAATTCTGGTCTCCTTCCTATCAGAAGGATGTTGTGAAACTTGAAAGGGTTCGGAAAAGATTTACAAAGATGTTGCCAGGGTTGGAGGATCTGGTCGACATGGATGAGTTGGACCGAAGAGTCTGTTTCTGTGCTGTACATCTCTATGACAATGGGGAAAGTTGCCCAGCTATCCCCTGTACACAAAAAGCAGGATAAATTCAACCAAGCTAATTACTGCCCGACTAGTCTACTCTCAATCATTGTCAGACTTATGGAAGAGGTCATTGACAGGCAATATCAGGTTGTTATGGACCAGACCAAACCCCCTCAAACTGTTCAAAAGATAGCTAGATCTTAATGTTTTCTTATTTTAAAGTAAATGTAAGATGTTGCATTCCAGATGCAATTCATTTGGCCAAACTACCAGATTTGAAGCAAATGCACTTTATTCATCCACTATAGTTAAAATAAAGAAGGAATTGGAATACCTTAATTCAACTGGAAAATTTAACAGAGTATAGATACTGTTACTGTTCCAATTTAGTAACGTCCCATAACACTCCCTTGACAAAAGGCAAATTCAGAAAACAGATTGTCTTACATGCAGTTCTCTAATCCAGGAGGAAAGAACATCAAAAAGTAATTCTGAGAGAAAGAACTCCAGCTTTCAGCTGTGGCAACTTTTCACAACCTCAGCAGCTTCTGCTGAATGCTAAAAGTAAAAATCCTGGTTCTGTGGGTAGGAGCTTGACCACACCCATTCAGGCTGCATCTTTGTTTCAACGTTAAAAGAACACCCAAGGCTTCACAAATTGTTTATTTTCTCATAGACCGCTTAACACCTGTCCCCCAGTCTCTCTCTAAAATAAATGAGGACAAAGGATACCTCTTAAAGCCACAGCATCATCAGACCTGTAAAGGGATGACCTGCTCACTGATGCTCAGTTTGGGTTCCACCATGGTCACTTAACCCTTGTCCTTGTCACAGCCTTGATCTAAATGTAGACAAAAGTGCTGAACTCCAGAGGTGAGGTGACATTGACTCCTTCATATGAAGCCAGCAATTTAACAGAGTATGGCATCAGGGACCCCAAGCAAAACTGAAGTCTGTGTGGCTAGAGTCATACCTAGCACAAAGCAAGATGATGTGGTTGTTGTCTTGAAAAAACCTGAAATTGGGTTATGTGCAGCCTATCATATATGTTTAGCACTGACAGGAATATTAATTGCTGAAATTAACTTCAGATGCTGAGTCTGATTTTTATTGAGATTAATTGGTCATGTTCATCTCTTCTGAATACTGAACAGCCGTGATTATTTCAACAGCAGGAATGAAATCAACTGTGTCATTGTGACAGTATTCTCAGTAAAATCTTGGAGAATGGATGAAAATGCGTGTTTGATAACCTGACAGCTGGTATTCTGCATTGATAGATGATGGGGATGAACATCTTTCTTGGGATTCACATGAGAACAGCATATTATAACACTATCGCTTGCAACTCAACCAATACACAAGAAGCTTGACACAAATTTCAACTGGAAGCACAAAAGGATGATCCATTTTAACTTCCTCCTGAGGTCCAAACAAAACAGATGCCTGTTTTTAGCCAATTTATTTCACTCGTATGAAATCAAGAAATGGCTGAGTGCACTGGAGACAACAACGGCTGTGGGCCCTCACAACATCCTGGGCAGTAGGACTGAAGACTTGTGATCCAAAATTAACTATGCCCCAAGCCAAGCTGTTCCGGTACAGTTACAACACTGGAATCCATCTAAAAATTGTGGTAAATTGGCCAGGTATTCCAGTCCGCACAAAAGAGGAAAAGTCTAATGCAGATAATTACTTACTGTCAGTGTACTCTCAACCAGCAAAATGATGGAAGGTGTTACAGCAATGCTATCAAGTAGCAATTACACAGCTGTAACCTGCTCATTGGTGCTTAGTTTGGGCTCCACTCTAACCAGTCAGCATCTGATCTCATTTCAACCATGATCCAAGCATGGATGCAAGATAACAACTCAAAAGGTGAGTGACCCTTCATATTATCAACGCAGCACTTGACAAACATGGCATTATGGAGCCCTAACCAAAATGAAATCAGCAGGAATAGGGAGAAAGTTTTACTGGTTGCAGTTCTTCCCAGCACAAAATAAGATGGTTATGATTGTTGCCAATCACCTGAAATCCAAGAAATTACTACCAAGGTACCTCTTCAACTACTTCGTCAATGAGCTTTTCTCAATCATTAGGTTAGAATCGTTTGGTGATTGTACAGTCGTCGACCTGTCTTGACACCTCCACAAAGAACTCAGTAAGATTTGTAAGTCATGACCTGCCCCTCACAAAGCCATGCTGACTGCCTTTAATCACACTATATTTTGCCAAATAGTCATAAATCCTATCCCTCAGCATTCTTTCCACAACTTTGCTGACCACAGACATAAGACTGACTGGACTGTAATTGCCAGGGATTTCCCTATTACCCTTATTGAAAAGAGGAACAACATTCACCTCCTTCCAATCCTCCAGTATAACTCCTGTGGAGAATGAGGAGGCAATTATCGTCGCCAGCGGCTTAGCAACCTCCTTTCTCGCTTCCCGGAGCAACCTAGGATAAATCTGGTCTGGCCCTGGGGACTTATCAATCGAAATGTTTTCCAGAATTTCGAACACATCAGCTTCATCAATCTTGATCTGGTCAAGACTGTATCCCAGCTCCTCTAAGTTTTCATTTACAACAAGTTCCCTTTCCTTGATGAAAACCGAAGCAAAAAACTCATTTAAACCTCTCCTACTTCTTCAGATGCCAGGCACAAGTTCCCTCCACTATCCCTGATCAGCCCTTCCTTCTCTCTGATCATTCTCTTATTCCTCACGTAGAACGCCTTTGGGTTTTTCCTAATCCTTCCTACTAAGGCTTATTCGTGCCCCCTCCTAGCTCTCCTCAGTCCATTTTTGAGTTCTTTCCTACCTTCCCTGTAATCTTCTAAAGCTGTGGCAGATCCTTACTTCCTCAACTTTAAGTAAGCTTCCTTCTTCCTCTTGACGAGAAGCTCCTCTTGCCATCCAAGGCTCCTTCACCTTACCATCCCTTACCTGTCTCAATGGGACAAAGTTATCTAACACTCGCAACAAGTGCTCCTTAAACAGCTTCCACATTTCTGTTGTGCATTTGTAGACAAATGTAGACTAATTGTTCTCAATTTATACTCCACAGCTCCTGTTTAATAGCAGTATAATTTCCCCTTCCCCAATTAAATACCTTTCCACACTGTCTGTTCCTATCCCTCTCTATGGCTATGGTAAAGGTGAGGCAGGTGTGGCCACCGAGAGATTGGAGACCTGGCCTGGCTCGTTGCCGAGCACCAAATCTAATATGGTTTCCCTCTAGACAGCCTATCTACATATTGGGTCAGGAATCCTTCCTGAACACACCTGACAAAATCGGCTCCATGTAGACCATCTGCACTAAGGAGGTTCCAATCAATATTGGGGAAGTTGAAATCACTCATAACAACAATTCTGTTACACCTGCGCCTTTTCAAGATCTATTGTCCAAGCTGTTCTTCCATCTCTCTGCTGCTATTGGGGAGTCTATAGAAAACACGCAATAAAGAGACTGCACCTTTTCTGTTACTGACTAGCACGTGGCACTGGTAGTAATCCTGAGATTACTACTCTGCTCATCCTGCTTTTTAGCTTCCAATCTAACTCCCTGAAATCACTTTTTATATCCTCATCCCTTTTCCTATCTATGTCATGGGTGCCAATGTGCACCACAACTTATGACTGCTCATGCTCCCCCTTCAGAATCTTGTAGACTCGATCAGAGACATAGAACAGAGAACTTTACAGTGCAGTACAGGCCCTTTGGCCCTCGATGTTGTACCAACCTGTGGAACCAATCTAAAACCCATCTAACTTACACTATTCCGTTTCATCCATATGCCTATCCAATGACCATTCAAATACCCTTAAAGTTGGCGAGTCTACTACTGTTGCAGACAGTGCATTCCATGCCCCTAATACTCTCTGAGTAAAGAATCTATCTGACATCTGTCCTATATCTATTGCCAATCAATTTAAAGCTCTATCCCCTCATGACCACCCGAGGAAAAGGCTCTCACTGTTCGCCCTATCTAACCCTCTGATTATCTTATGTGTCTCAATTAAGTCACCTCTCAACCTTCTCTCTAATGAAAACAACCTCAAGTCCCTCAGCCTTTCCTCATAAGACCTTTCCTCCATACCAGGCAACATCACCTCTGAATTCTTTCCAAAGCTTCCACATCCTTCCTAAAATATGGTGATCAAAACTATATGCAATACTCCAAGTGCAGCCGCGCCAGAGTTTTGTACAACTGCAACAAGACCTCATGGCTCTGAAACTCAATCCCTCTACCAATAAAAGCTAATGCACCATATGCCTTCTAAACAATCCTAACAACCTGGGTGGCAACTTTCAGGGATTTATGTACATGGACACTGAGATCTCTCTGCTCATTTGCATTACCAAGAAACTTACCATTAGCCCAGTACTCTTTATTTCTGTAGCTCCTTCCAGAATGAATCACCTCACACTTTTCTGCATTAAACTCCATTTGCCACCTCTCAGTCCAATTCAACTGCTTATCTATGCCCCTCTGTAATCTGTAATGTCCTTCGGCACTATCCACAGCTCCATTGACCTTAGTGTCGTCTGTAAATTTTTATCTCTGACCCTGGTACCTGGGAGGCAACATACCTTCTGGGAGTCCCATTCACAACCACAGAATTTCCTGTCTGTTCCTCTAATTATTGAGTCCCCAACTACTAGTGCTTTTCTATTCGCCCCCCACCCCTTCCCTTCTGAGCCACAGTGCCAGGCTCAGTGCCAGAGACCTGGCCACTATGGCTTTCCCCTGGTAAATCCACTCTCCTCCCCCCCCCCAACCCAAACTGTATCCAAAACGGTATTCTGATTATTGAGGAGAATGGCCACAGGGGATCCCTGCACTGTCTGCCCATTCTCTTTCCATTCCCTGACTGTAACCATATACCATTCACATCCTGTGAAAGAATTCTTAAAAAGATATTTTGAAACTGACAAAGCCTGCAGTGGCACTGTACCTCACTCATCCTCAGGAAATGAAGTGTGGACTACAAATATTCTGGGTCTCCTGCACACCCCAGGATGGGGTTATGGAGAGGCTGCTGCTGCTCCTAGGCTCACCGTTGACCCTGGTCCTTCTGCATCTTTGGTAGGCAATTGCAGTGACCAACATGCTACCAGCAACAGGGCACGAGATTTAGTGGAAATGACCGACATTGGGAACACAAGGAGCCAAAGACATTATTAGATCACAGAAAAAGCATCGATGACACAAGCTGCAGACAAGAGCAGTATATACCTCTCCATGTCTCATTTTCTGAGACATGCTGCAGCTTGATGACAAAGAACATGCTCCCATCATCCATCCATGTTCAGGTTCAGCATGTGCAGCAACGTGAAGGTGCTATCCAGCTGAATGACCACCTAATGCAATTGAAAAGGAAGTCCCTGCAGCATACTGACACCCTTCTTATCTCAGACCCACATCAAGTTTCCAACTTCTCACAGCATTCAGTATTGACAAATTTTAAAATGACATGGCGGGTAATGAAGTGATGGCCTGCAGCTCCCACAGCACAGATAATGGTTTGTCCTTCATTGGCTTTGACCTTTTGAATGTGGATCCTGCACTTTGATTCATTAAAGTGATACTGATTCCATTCACTTTGGGCATTTTCCCAGCATTTTGCATCTAGAGAATGGAAAGTGATGGAAGGAATGCTGCTCAGGGTAGACACTGTCAGTACCAGCTCTTGTCTGTTCACCACATCCAGCCCCCAACACTGCCAAAGCTACCATGTCCCCTTTTACCGCTCATTACCTAGACAGTCCACTTCCACCAATCACTCCACCATATGCAGACCACCCACATATTGAACTTCATCTAAAACTTCATCCCTTCTGCATTTACCTATCACCATCCACCTCCACCCATCACCAAACCAAATCCCTAATTCCTAGTCCCATGGCCCCTCATACCCATCCTAGAAAGGTAGCAAAATACAGTGAGTTCTGTATTTGAATACATTTAGCATCCATAACTTTCACTAAATTCTCTGTCATCAACATCCTGGGAGTTACCATTGTAAAAGTTATGTCTTTTTATTTTCCTGTATTTTTAATTGTGGACTGAAATGTGAGAAGCACTGTTTTAAAGCCAAGATTGCTGGATGATTACTGTATGTTTTAAGAACAAGTAACCTGACACTCACTGGAAGCACTGTATACACAGCTAGCTAAAAACAATGACTGCAGATGCTGGAAACCAGATTCTGGATCAGTGGTGCTGGAAGAGCACAGCAGTTCAGGCAGCATCAAACGTTGGATGCTGCCAGAACTGCTGTGCTCTTCTAGCACCACTGATCCAGAATCTGTATACACAGCTACTGGTTCCAGCAGTGGCTGAAGTGTAAGTTGCAGATGAGTTGAAACCAAAACGTCATGTACAAATGAAGTTTTGGTTGACAACAAGTAGCTATTTAGTCTGTGGATTTGTGACAAGATATTGATGACAAAAACCTTCTGTGTGATAGGTTCTCAGATAGCTGAACCCTGGGACTCTGAACCAGAAACAGAGAAACCTTCAAAGCTCTACCAACTCCAGACCTCTCTGTTCTCTGCAGTAAAAGCTACTTTAAACATGAATAAGCCCCATTTATTTTTCCTCCAGCAGTTGCTATAAGTTGTGGCTTTTAATGAATAAGACTGAGACCTTTGTAAATGTGAGTCAGCTCTGACCCTTCTGCAAACTAATGAGAACTTCCAGAGAAACAAACGAAAAAAATCAGCATTTGATCAGCACAAGAGCCATCTCAGCAAATCCTATGAAGAGAGACCACTGAACTGCTCTCCCAGTTTTCTCTCTATCCAGAACACCTTTTTTTACTTACATATGAAAGAGTTTACAAGGTGATTGAGTTTACAAGGTGATTAGAGTGCTAACAGTTCACAATTCTTTATTTGTAGCTGGAATTTATTGGAATAAAATTTCATACTTGTTAACTATGGAAACCTGGTTCGTGCATTCTGTCAATCTATGTCTAAAGGTCAATGAGAAAATTGTACACACTTTCATAAAATCTTTAATTTTGACGACACTCCAGGAATTGCAGGGCCTGATTTCCAGCGTGCTACCTCAGTGAAGTGTAACACCACTGTCCAGTGAATAGAAGCAGCCATAGAATACAAGGTCAAAGACTAGAAACCCTGCAGTGAGTAACTCACCTCCTGACTCCTGACTCACCTACATAGCTCAAGCCAGGAGTGTGATGGAATATAACCCCACTTGCCTGGATAAGTGCCGCTCCAATAACACTTAAGAAGCTTGACAACTTCCAGGACAAAGCATCCCATCTGATTGTTACCACATCCACACCCTCCACCACTGACATTCAGTGGCAGCTGTGTGCACCATCCACTATGAACTGCAGAAATTCACCAAGGTTCCTGAGATAGGATCTTCCAAACCCATGACTGCTGCTATCTAGAGAGACAAGGGCATCAAATTCATAGGAAGAACATCATCTACAAGTTCGTTTACCATCTGAACTTGCAAATATATTGCCTTCAGTGTTACACGAACTACCCTATGGTCTTACCTACGCTTAATAGATTGCAACAGTTTAAAAAGGCAGCCCACCACCACCTTCTCAAAGGTAATTAGGGATTGGCAATAAATGTTGGCATTGCCAGCAACACCAACATCTGATGAGTGAATTTTAAAAAAATGTCAGAGATAAATGTCAGAAGCCAAGCAGGTACCTATGGACTTACAGTGACTGTCCAGGTGCATAACGGACTTTTAAAGATAGCCATGGTGACAGATCTGCAGGCAATTTCAGGATATCTCAGCAGTGATGTATCATTCAGCATGGTTAAGATATGACTAGAATCAGAAGGGAGGATTGCCATGGGGTGGAGTTAGTTAATGATGCAAGTTTGGTAAGATGCAGCAAGGATACCTGCTAGGCTTGGAAGCGAAAAACCCTCAAAAAAGTTGATACAACTCAAACTTTGTAAAAAAAAACCTTAAGATTTAGCCCAAAGTCTTTCAAAGAGGAAGCTTCAACATCAGTACTCATTTAAGGGTTATCTTTTAATTAGGAGCCTTTTTGAAAGGGCTAGCTTGTCAGCAACACTCAGTTCAAACATGGTTTTCTCAAATTGTGTCTTTTCTAGAAGTTCAATGTGAAATTAAAATTACTCTGACTCAGCATTCACTACATGAATGAACAGCCTTTTCCACATTGTGACACTTCATCCTGCCTGACCTATTCGGTTGAAATAGTTGTCCATGCAAACATAATCTAGTCCCTTCATCATTTTATAAATCTTGACGAAATAACTGTACATGACTCTTTTAACCCATCCTGGTGAGAGGCAATTACTAATAGGTTATTCTGTAAACCCTCTCAGATCCTCAATGCCAACTGTCATGAGAGTATGCCAAAATTAAATACAGTGTTCTAACCGATGGCTCACCAAGGTCTTGCATAGGACTAAAGATTCGCTTTGGTTTACAATGTATTGCCCTGTAAATATAGCTTGACATCTTATTTACTCTGGCTATTATTTCAAGGCATTGGTCATGAATCATTTCAAAAGTAAACACTTGAAAGCACAGATTTGTTTCTCTCCGCAGTGCCATTTGTTCTATTCAGTATATAGCTTACCCATATCTACAATAATATACATATAAATAGTTATACTTTTGAAACATCATTTGTCAGCCTTTGGTCCAATTCTTCATCACATCCAGACTTAGTTGCACAAGTATTGTCTACAGTCCTTACTCTCAAACATCTCATTTATTTTGTTTGAATGTAAGAACACTAGTTGTTGCCGATCCTTAATTGCCTTTGAGACCACTTCAAAAGGGAGTTAAAAATCATCTACATTGTCTGGATTTGGAGTCACATGTGGACGAGACAAGATAAGGATGGCAGATTCCCCTGAACAACATGCCAAATGGATTTTCATCTCAATTAGTGATAGCTTCAGGATCTCCATCAGACACTAGAGTTCAATTCCAGATTTATAAGCTGCATTTAAACTCCACTATCTGCTATGATGAGATGTATACCCAAATCACATGAGAATTAGGCTAGGTCTCTGGAGTATTAGAGCTGAAAAATGTGTTGCTGGAAAAACGCAGCAGGTCAGGCAGCATCCAAGGAGCAGGAGAATCGACGTTTCGGGCATAAGCCCTTCTTCAGGCTTATGCCCGAAATGTCGATTCTCCTGTTCCTTGGATGCTGCCTGACCTGCTGCGCTTTTCCAGCAACACATATTTCAGCTCTGATCTTCAGCATCTGCAGTCCTCACTTTCTATTCTCTGGAGTATTAGGCCAGTTATTTTATTAATATGTCACTGGCTCCCGCAAATGTAGAAACCAGTTTCAGTTCCGAAACACCTACATTTGGATCATTGACAAGTATAATAAAGATCAACGATCCTAACATGATTCTTGTAAGACATCATTGACAATCGAGCTCCAATCAGACCTAAATCTATGATGTTTTACCTATTTTCAATCCAGCCAGTAGATTATCATGACTGTTTGATCTTATATCTTATTGAGAAACATCTTCCTGGCACCTTGTCAAAAATATTTTGAAATTCTAGGTTGACAATACATCTTAGCTTTCTTTCATCCATTGTCTTGGTGACTTCTTTAAAAAAAATTGCAATCACATTAGAAGAACAGGATGTTTTTTTTCTGAACACATATTGGACATCCTTGATTTTCCATCTTTGTTTAAGCATTCACATCACTGCATCTTTCTTCACTGACTTTCAACTTATGATTATGCTTATCAAGCTAATGATATAGCTATAAAAATCTGTCATTATTACTTTTAAAATTGTTATTAGCTTCCCATTAGCTAAGGAAACAAGCCTCACCTACAGTGTACTTTTAAAAATACATGCAGGCAAGGAGTTTGCTCAGCACCTGTCTCATTTCCTGAAGATAGATGTCATATGGATTGGCTGCTTCAAAGCTCCGAAGTCTACCTAAAATAATACTCATCTAATTAATAAGAACAATTATGAGACACTATTATCAACATCATGGAAATCTATCAATTGAGCATCATCAAGAATGAAAACTGATCCAAAATACACCTCCACCACACTCCGACAGTCCTCTGGAATGTGTCCTTTTAGACTGGGAGAGCAATGTGCGAGATACCTGCTCTCTGTATTCTTACAAACAATGTTCCCTCTGAGTTACACATCACAGTCATCCTCAAGGTCCTCATTTGCAAATTGGTGTACCAATGTGCCAACACATTCACTGTCTGGTTCTCCAGCCATTGCAGTGCACGGACCTCGGAGGTCACCGCAACAGCTAGAGAAATTAGAGGCAACAGAGCTCACAAATGCTTTGAGGTTATCAATACATGAATAGTAAAATATTGAAATTTAATGAGGTATTATTGAAAGATTGAATTTGAGAGGAAGCATGACCAAATTGCAATTTCAGCCTGATAGTGGGATGCTAGCAGTTAGGGTGGTTGGGCAGGAAATTAGACACATAAAGAATGATCAGCTCAGTCATGATTTATCTTTAAAAATAAACAAATTAGATTTTGATGTTAACAAAACTTCAAAAAAAAGTTACCAAGCACAACAAACAACTTTATGATAAAAGAAATTAGGGGAAACAGCAATTTCTGGAAGACTAAATCAATCCTTAGGATGACATGATCAATTTTCTGACTGTTACTAGGTTTAGCAGTCCTTTTTAGAATCCACACAAAATGATTTACAACTACAATTAACAACAAAAGTAACTTGGATGTAATTAGTGCTTTCAAGATAGTAGAGAGTCCCAAGCCACTTCTTGGGAGAATTATCAAACCAGATTTGAAATGAGCTGCAGGAATTTATAGGACTGAGAACAGCATGGGCTATGGTGAGATATCTGGGAGAATCACATGAAGTCAAGTGAAGTCACCATCATTCTAGGAGCAGGAAGTTCTCATTCTGAAAGAATCAAGATTGTAGGGGGTAATTCTTTGTTATCCCCCCTAATAACACCAATTCTCACCTCATTAATATGCAGGTTCATATCACACCACAGAATGGATAGAAACTAGCTGCCAAGAATTCTTGAATCGGAACAGGTACCTGGCTACTCTAACTCACTGTAGGTGAGCTCCATCCTCGCAGCCATGCGTCGCTACCTACATTCCCTGCAATCAGCCCTACCCCAGCTCAGGACAACACTCTCACAAACTTGTAAAGGATCTCTACTGTTCTTCATCTACAGAAGAATCCATACACTAAACAAACAGTTCTTCCTAGCCATATCAGAAATTAAAGACAGTAAATATTGAAAACTTTCATGTACTTACCCCCACATTCGTGGTTCCTCAACGTTTCCAGAATCTTCTACCGGCCTCCATAATATGTCGAACGCCATTACACACGCAGCTGCTACAGCGCCCGCAGCACCAACGGCCACCGCCGACCGTGACGTCACTTCCGCCCCCACCGACCTCGGAGCCTCCGTGATCACCGCCCAAACAACCGCCCCGGCGATCTCCGCACAGACAACCGCTTCCACGATCGCCAACGGACTCGCGACCCCCGCGGCTACCGGGAATGACAACGGTTCTTTCGTCGCCACAACCTTTTCCGCCCCTTCGGTTGCCGTCACCGCAGCCACTTCCGCCCCCTCCGACATCACTAACCTGCAGGACCACAACGCCTCAGGTGTCTCCGCCCCCACGCCGTCTTTCGCCACCACACGTAACCCCGCCCCCACGCTTACTTCCGTCACCACGCATGACCCCGCCCCCACGCTTAACCCCACCCCCACACCAAGCTTCGTCACCACGTCTAACACCGCCCCTACGTCGATCACTGTCCCCGCCCCTAACCCCGCCCCCACCCCCAGCTGCAGTCCCACACCAGGTCCTAGCTCCCAACCTTGCCGTGTTTTCACCATCCCTCCAGACCTCCCCCTCTCTGAGGATGAAAGATCAGTCCTCAGCAGAGGCCTCACCTTCATTCCCCTACGCCCTCGGATCAATGAGTTCAACACACGGCGAGATATTGAACAATTCTTCCGCCGCCTTCGCCTCCATGCCTACTTTTACAACCAAGACTCCCGCCCACCCTCTGACGACCCCATCTCCCGCCTCCAACACACCCCATCCACCTGGACACCCCGTGCTGGCCTCTTACCCGCCCTCGATCTATTTATAGCCAACTGCCGCCGCGACATTAACCGACTCGACCTGTCCACCCCTCTCACCCACTCCAACCTTTCACCCTCAGAACCTGCAGCCCTCCACTCCCTCCGCTCCAACCCCAACCTCACCATCAAACCGGCAGACAAGGGAGGCGCGGTAGTAGTTTGGCGCACCGACCTTTATACCGCTGAGGCCAAACGCCAGCTCGCGGACGCCTCCTCTTATTGCCCCCTTGACCATGACCCCACCTCCCACCACCAAACCATCATCTCCTAGACCATCCATAACCTCATCACCTCAGGGGATCTCCCATCTACCGCCTCCAACCTCATAGTCCCACAACCGCGCACCGCCCGTTTCTACCTCCTGCTCAAAATCCACAAACCTGACTGCCCCGGCCGACCCATTGTCTCAGCCTGCTCCTGCCCCACCGAACTCATCTCCGCATACCTCGACATGGTTCTGTCTCCTTTAGTCCAAGAACTCCCCACCTACGTTCGGGACACCACCCATGCCCTCCACCTCCTCCATGATTTTCGCTTCCCCGGTCCCCAACGCCTTATCTTCACGATGGACATCCAGTCCCTGTACACCTCCATCCCCCATCACGAAGGACTCAAAGCCCTCCGCTTCTTCCTTTCCCGCCGCACCAACCAGTACCCTTCCACTGACACCCTCCTTCGACTGACTGAACTGGTCCTCACCCTGAATAACTTCTCTTTTCAATCCTCCCACTTCCTCCAAACTAAAGGAGTTGCCATGGGCACCCGCATGGGCCCCAGCTATGCCTGTCTCTTCATAGGATATGTGGAACAGTCCATCTTCCGCAGATACACTGGCACCACCCCCCACCTTTTCCTCCGCTACATCGATGACTGTATCGGCGCTGCCTCGTGCTCCCACGAGGAGGTTGAACAGTTCATCAACTTTACCAACACCTTCCATCCCGACCTCAAATTCACCTGGACTGTCTCAGACTCCTCCCTCGCCTTCCTAGACCTTTCCATTTCTATTTCGGGCGACCGACTCAACACAGACATCTACTATAAACCGACTGACTCCCACAGCTACCTGGAGTACACCTCCTCCCACCCTGCCCCCTGTAAAAACACCATCCCATATTCCCAATTCCTTCGTCTCCGCCGCATCTGCTCCCAGGAGGACCAATTCCAACACCGCACAGCCCAGATGGCCTCCTTCTTCAAGGACCGCAGATTCCCCCCAGACGTGAGCGACGATGCCCTCCACCGCATCGCCTCCCCTTCCCGCTCCTCCACCCTTGAGCCCCGCTCCTCCAACCACCACCAAGACAGAACCCCACTGGTTCTCACCTACCACCCCACCAACCTCCGTATACAGCATATCATCCGCCGTCATTTCCGCCACCTCCAAACGGACCCCACCACCAGGGATATATTTCCCTCCCCTCCCCTATCAGCGTTCCGCAAAGACCACTCCCTTCGTGACTCCCTCGTCAGGTCCACACCCCCCACCAACCCAACCTCCACTCCCGGCACCTTCCCCTGCAACCGCAGGAAATGTAAAACTTGCGCCCACACCTCCTCCCTTACTTTTCTCCAAGGCCCCAAGGGATCCTTCCATATCCGCCACAAATTCACCTGCACCTCCACACACATCATCTATTGCATCCGCTGCACCTGATGTGGCCTCCTCTATATTGGGGAGACGGGCCGCCTACTTGCGGAACGCTTCAGGGAACACCTCAGGGACGCCCGGACAAACCAACCCAACCACCCAGTGGCTCAACACTTCAACTCTCCCTCCCACTCCACCGAGGACATGCAGGTCCTTGGACACCTCCATCGGCAGAACATAACAACACGACGGTTGGAGGAAGAGCACCTCATCTTCTGCCTGGGAACCCTCCAACCACAAGGAATGAACTCAGATTTCTCCAGTTTCCTCATTTCCCCTCCCCCCTCCTTGTGTCAGTCAGTTCCCTCAACTCAGCACCGCACTCCTAACCTGCAATCCTCTTCCTGACCTCTCCGCCACCACCCCACTCTGGCCTATCACCCTCACCTTGACCTCCTTCCACCTATCACATCTCCATCGCCCCTCCCCCAAGTCCCTCCTCCCTACCTTTTATCTTAGCCTGCCTGGCACACTCTCCTCATTCCTGATGAAGGGCTCTGGCCCGAAACGTCGAATTTCCTGTTCCTTGGATGCTGCCTAACCTGCTGTGCTTTAACCAGCAACACATTTTCTACTCTAACTCACTGCTTGTTTTTCCAGACCTCCAACTTGACCACCTAGTACCAATATCCCAGGGCATATTCCATGGGCGATCACTATTCAGGACAAGCAGGGTCAAAGAAGAAAAGAGGAAAAGAGCAGACAAATGCTGCATTTCACACCACTCATTTTGGCTCTTTCTGCCCTATTATGGGCTGTTTGTTCCTTCACTGAGAGAAGGGGAGGGATTGAGTAAGAGAAAAGTAGGGATTGGCCAGTTGTTAGCACTGGTGCAGGTGGAGAAACGTTGATGAGGAGTCCTGAGTGAGAGTGTAAGCAGTTCAAACAATGGGTAGTGTTTGTAGTGTGGGTGGGAAGGGGAAGGGGTAGAGGGAGTAAGGGAGGACGTTGCAGGTAATGGTGAGGGTGCTAGAATATATGAGATAGTATATAGTAGCAACAATAGAATCATAGAATCCCTACAGTCCTTTGGTCCAACAAGTCCACACCAACTCTCTGAAGATTATCCCACCCAAACCAGTTCCCCATTACTCAATATTTACCCCTGATAATGCACCTAACCTACACATCCCTGAACACTATAGGCAATTTAGCATGGTCAATTCACCTAACCTATACTTTGGATCAAAATTTGGATTGATTGAATATGAGACTGTAAACAGAAGATGGTGACACTTAGCCTGGCAGTGCAGAGACGGAGAGGACCTTCTCTCTAGACTGCTGAACATTCCTACTGATGATTGTGATAGCAATGGTCTGGGGTGGCAGGTTCTGGTCTCATGGCCTCCACTGCCTATCCTGGAGGTAGAGAATGTCTCCTCTCTGCACGACCCAGCCCACCAATACATTCCTGTAAGCAAATCAGAATACCAAATAATCCTTTTCTGCCAAGCCCATGGCAAAAGTCACAAACTATGCAGGGTGGCTTCAGAGTGCCAGTCTTGTCTGGGAGCACAATGAATTTTTAAAATTGGTGGCAGCACCTGGGATAACATCTCTCCTAGCAGTGATAAGTTCCTGCAGCTGTGGTGAGTGGTAGCATTGGTGCAGCATTGAATGATGAGGGTGCTATGGGGATGTGGTAGTAGTTACTGTTGCAAGTTTGGGCTGGCATTGTGAGAAAACTCATAGAAAGAAACCCTCTATGAATCTCAACAAAAATGTGACTTTGCCAAAATCTGGTAGTTTTCAGTCCCAGCTCACTAAATGAGATAGATGACCAAAAGCTTTAGTCAATGTGTTAACCCTTAAGGTGCATTTTAAAGGAAGTAAAAGAGGCAATAAGACTGGAAGGTTTAGAAAAGATCTTCCAACATTTAGATCCTCAGCAATTACAGATACCATGAGCTAAAGGATTAAAATCTGGGAAGGACAAGAAGCCAGAGAGCAAAGAGGTAGAGTACAGATATCTTGGGAATTATAGGAGCATATAAAGATAGGGATAAGAAAGATATTGGAGAGTTTTGAAAACAAGGATGAGAATATTGTGCTGAAGTGTTCAGCAACCAGGAGGAAATGTAGGAAAGCTAGCAAAGAGAGTGATTGGGGTTTAGTGCAAACTACAAGTGGAAGTCAGAATTGCAAATAACTTAAGTTTTGAAATATTGAAAGATAGACGTTCAATCAAGAGTGAGGGCTAGGTTATTAATTGTTTTAGACATAGAGATAATATTGAAGCCATTCATTCTTTTATTCTTGACCTTCTACCATCCCACAATTAACACAATGGTGTACAGTACTTTGATATAGTACCTGGGAAATTTCTTTGGAAAGTTGTTCGAACAGCTTGATGAGAAAGTTTGAGAATTTGGGAATGATGATCTAGCCCTTGTGTGTTAAGGCAGGCACCATTTCTTAACTAGCAGTTTGTAAAACTAATAAAAAGACAGTGAGTGATATTGTGCTTAGCCTGGAGATATTTGTGCTAAATATTATTTAGCACATACATGCATTTGTGAATGGCATGGATGCATTACACATTGCCTGATCTATAGTCATTTCCAATCACAAACATGACAACATGCGATTACAGATGCCAGAGATTTTTAATCAGATTGTATTATGAATACAATTCTTAAATGTTGGAATTCATCAAATGTCAAATACAATAGGGATGTATAAATATGGTCTTCTCTATCCATACTTTTACACATGGAGTTAAAAATCACACAACACCAGGTTGTATACTCCAGTCTAACACTGGCACCTCCAAATCATTTATACATGGACAGTATTTTGACCAGAAAGGATTATAATAGAATCTGCTGGAGTGATGTGTACAGTTCTGAGCATCACGTTTTAGGAAATAATTCAGAATAGGTTTGTGAGAATAATTCCAGATACCTCAAGAAATGTTAGAAGAGTTTTTCTTTGAGTGAAGAAGACTAAGAAAAGATACGATGGAAATTTTCAAAATCATGAAATATCTGAACAGAGCAGCTACAGGGAAATTGTTCCCGTTCCCTATCAGATCAAGCACCAGAGGGTACATTATTAAAGTGTTTTACAAAAGAAACAAATGCACATTAAGAAAAAAAGCTTTTTTACACAGCAAGTAGTTAGGCTAAAGAATGCACTGCCTGGAAGTGTGATGGAGGCAGGTTCATTTGAAGAAGTTAAGAAGAGGACAGTGGGTAATTATTTAAATCGAAATAATGTGCTGCGTTATGATGGAAACATGGGAAAAGTTAAAATGTCCAGACAGCCAGTGCTGACAGAATAGGCCAAGTAGCCTTCTTGTGATCTGTATCAGTTCAGTGAGTCTAGACATGCATAGAATGCAAAGCACTGAACAAGCCCTTCAGCCTAACAGGTAGATTTGGTGTTTGCATATTGAATTGAATTGAATTGAATTTATTGTCATGTGTATCGAGGCACAGTGAAAAGCTTTGTCTTGTGAGCAATGCAGGTAGATCACAGAGTTAAGTAGCATCGATAAGTAAATAACAGGTAAACAGCAGCAAAACAAAAACACAGGTACAAGCAAATGTTAAGAGTTTGTGAGTCCATTCAGTAGGGTAGAAACTGTTACAAAACCAGCTGGTGCATGTGTTCAGGTTTCTGTACCTTCTTCCCGATGGTAGAGGTTGTAGAAAAACATTGCCAGGGTGGGACGGATCTTTGAGAATGCTGGTGGCCTTTCCTTGACAGCGGGGCCTGGGAGATGGATTCTATAGATGGGAGGTTGGCCTTTGTGATTGTCCGGGCCGAATTCACCACTCTCTGTAACCGTCTCCGAAATTGAATGGTGCAGTTGCCATATCAGGCAGTGATACATCCAGAGAGAGTGCTCTCGATGGCGCACCTATAAAAGTTGGCAAGGGTATTCGCTGTCATGCCAAATTTCCTCAGCTGCCTGAGGAAGAAGAGACGTTGTTGGGCCTTTGTAACCAGTGCGTCCACATGAAAATGCAAGGAAGCTTGTTGTGGATGACCACTCCCAGGAGCTTGACACTCTCCATTTGTTCCACTTCTGCGCTGTTGATGTGTAGGAGGGCATGAGTATCATCCCGCTAAAAGTCAATAATGATTTCCTTGGTTTTCCTGGCATTGAGAGCTAAATTGTTTGCAGTGCACCATTTTCCCAGGTCTTCTACTTCCTGTCTGCAGTCTGTTTTGTCGCCACCTGAGATTCGACTGACTATGGTGATGTCATCAGCAAGCTTGTAAATGGCATTAGTCTGGTATTTGGCAATGCCAAATATGGCCCACCACAAACCCCTCCTAATCATTCCTTCTGATAAGTTTATCTAGCTTTCCCTAAAATGTAGCTTTGTTATCCATCTCAGTTATTCAATATGTAGTGAGTGCCACATTCCACCCACTAGACGGGAAAATAAGTTTCTGCTGAGTTCCCTGGCAGATTTTCTAGTGACTATCTTATACAGGGATCACTGATTTAAGACCATTCAACTTATGAACTCCTGTACCTATGAACGCAATCCCATGCACATGCGTGATTTTAATGATCCAACAAACAAACATTTCCTGCGATAGAGTTAGGGTTCGGGATCATCTATTTTATATTGTCCTGCATTCCAGCTGGCATACAGATCGATTTGTGAGTGGACTACAGCATGTAACCTATTCGCAATTCCAGATTTATAAATACCAGATTTGATCTTCCTCCACCAGTGGAGACATGTTCTCACATCTTCCCTATCCTTTTACAATCTTAAGGACCTGAATCACGTTACCTCTCAGCCTACATTTTTCTTGAAAAAAAGCCCCACACTGTTTATGTTGCTAGATAGTGTTGGAATACATGCTTAGATTTATGGGCCATGTGAAAAGTTACGGAAGGTATGGAACAGTTTGGAGACTTTGGAATGAGAGTTTTTACCATGTGGTTTATTGAAAAATAAGGTCAACCATTTAATGTGTGTGAAATCTTTCTGCTGCTTAGACTTTGGAGAAAAAGATAGGCAAAGCTCAAATGGAGATAAGAGAAAGGGTTTATGGCCCTTGCTTGTTGGGAAAACTAGTTCTGAGAAGGCTATCGGTGCCTTTTTACTGGTGGTTATCTAGCAAACCTTTCAGAATCTAGGTTCTGATTTCACAGAGCTAGGTAGCCAGTAAGGAAGAAAACCACAATACCTCAGGAGATACATAGGAAAGACGTGGATGCTTTGGAGAGGGTTCAGAGGAGGTTTACCAGGATGCTGCCTGGACTGGAGGGCTTATCTTATGAAGAGAGGTTGACTGAGCTCGGACTTTTTTCATTGGAGAAAAGGAGGAGGAGAGGGGACCTAATTGAGGTATACAAGATAATGAGAGGCATAGATAGAGTCGATAGCCAGAGACTATTTCCCAGGGCAGCAATGGCTAACATGAGGGGTCATAGTTTTAAGCTGGTTGGAGGAAAGTATAGAGAGATGTCAGAGGCAGGTTCTTTACACAGAGAGTTGTGAGAGCATGGAATGCGTTGCCAGCAGCAGTTGTGGAAGCAAGGTTATTGGGGACATTTAAGAGACTGCTGGACATACACATGGTCACAGAAATTTGAGGGTGCGTATATGAGGATCAGTGGTCGGCACAACATCGTGGACTGAAGGGCCTGTTCTGTGCTGTACTGTTCTATGTTCTATACATCCCTCTCTCTCTTCCACTCTCAGTCAAAGTTCTTGGGAACCTAATAGGTATTTCTGACTACCTCTTGACTACCTTATAAACTCTGAAAAGCTGGATCATGTTCCCTTTCTAAAGACTTGGATACAACTTGATTTTAGTTTGAACTGAAATCTTCCAACAGTCTATAGCTGTCAGCAATTGATTTTTGTCAACAAAAGACCCAGTAAAGTGTGAGATCATCAAGTTCTACATCTTTTGTGTTATGTGAGTATGCCTGTGTTTTGGATAAAAGAGATATCACTCTAATTCCACGTTATGGTTTAGATGTTAAACCAGTGTTTGCCACTTATTTTAGGACATTTATTCTAAAGATTTACACAAATTATGTGATGGTAGAATAGCAAAGGTTCAACTACCAGTGCAATCCTCCTATCACAGTTCTTACAGCAGATATAATCTTTCCCCTTGCAAAGTATCTTTGCTCCTTCTCCTGTGCCTCTATCTTTTTATAATATGTAAAGCAGAATTGTACACAGTACCCCAAGTGTGGTCATTTATTAAAGATTCTGATTTTTTTTAATGGAGCAATTATCGAGTCACAGAGTCATAGAGATATACAGCATGGAAACAGACCCTTCGGTCCAACTCGCCCATGCTGACCAGATATCCTAACCCAATCTAGTCCACCTGCCAGCACCTGGCCCATATCCCTCCAAACCCTTCCTATTCATATGCATTTCAGATGATTTTTATAAGTTGCAATTGTACCAGCCTCCACCACTTCCTCTGGCAGCTCATTTCATACATGTACCACCCTCTCCATGAGACGTTGCCCCTTACGTCTCTTTTAAATCTTTCCCCTCTCATCCTAAACTTATGCCGTCTCATTCTGGACTCCCCCACCCCAGGGAAAAGACTTTGTTTATTTATCCTATTCATGCCCTCATGATTTTATAAACTTCTATAAGGTCACCCCTCAGCCTCTGATGCTCCAGGGAAAACAGCTCTAGCCTATTCAACCTCTTCCTATAGCTCAGATTCTCCAACCCTGGCAACATCCTTGTAAATCTTTTCTGAACCCTTTCAAGTTTCACAACATCTTTCTGATAGGAAAGAGACCAGAATTGTACACAATATTCCAACAGCGGCCTAACCAATGTTCTGTATAGAAAATAATGTGAATTTTTAAAATCCTAATTGTATTTTGAAACTTTCATGTTAAAAGATTTAGCTTCATATGAAAATGATTGCTTAATCTGCAGTCAGGAACTATAAAGCATTAACTGAGTAGGTCTGTATCGAAAAAAGTCCAGGTCAGTGCCCTTGCCAGATGAAAATATGGAAATTACTCCAGAATCACAGGACATTGCCATGGAAACTAAGTGTTCTCTGCTAAAAGGCATATGGTCCAAGAATCTTGCTGCTCATTCAGAATTTTTTAAAGATAACGACTGCTATCTATCATTGTTTGGAAGCATTGTGACTGCCTGTTATATAAATAACCTGGAAGTTAGCATCAAATTGTAGGACACTTCCAGTTTTGCAATTCTGACAAAATCTGTGGCAGGAGTAGACGGTTGTCGGTGTTGGTACTGAGCTGAAGATTGCTGTGAGGGAAGGCCATTTGATGATGACCTTAATCTTCCACAACAAAATTTAGATTTGTACCAGCAGCTAGCCAGGTGCAGAAAACTTGACCATCACCTCAAATTAAGTGGAGTGTACCCACTTTAAGCAAAGTGCATTTGCTATTAAATATTATGCAGTACATAGTGACACCTATTACAACACATGGTATTGGGAAGTTGACATATATGCTACTTATCACACAACACCAGGTTATAGTCCAACAGGTTTATTTGGAAGCATTAGCTTTCGGAGCGCTGCTTCTTCATCAGGTGGTTGTGATGAACTATGTGAGGAAGGAGCGTCGCTCCGAAAACTAGTGTGCTTCCAATTAAACCTGTTGGACCATAACCTGGTGCTGTGTGATTTTTAACTTTGTACACCCCAGTCCAACACCGTATTCTCCAAATCATATATGCTACTTGTATGTTATTCAGCTGGTGTAAACAATAATGACTTAGAAAGATCGAGTTTCATTCATAGCTGAAACGGTAGTGATCAGGCCTGCGGGAATAGCCACCTTTGGTATTGGCTGTCTGCAGACATCACATAATGTCAGATTCCTTTGTGAAATAGACATCTCGGAGACAGCTATCCTCTGACTAGCACTGCTGACCTTTCAGCAAACAAGCTGTGCCTTCTACATGCTATTATCAGGAAGTGACAATTCCATCTCTTCTGGCATGGAACCAATTTAAATATCTTTATAGGTTTACTGAGACTTATATTGTTTCAAAATTCCAACAGTTTTTTTGTGATTGAATCAGATGCATTTTCAAATGATTTGTTAAACCAAGGCTTCTGTTTGCGTGAATGTGATAGATCGTATCCAGGCCAACATTCCTGATGAAGGGCTTTTGTCCGAAACGTTGATTTTACTGCTCCTCGGATGCTGCCTGAACTGCTGTGCTCTTCCAGCACCACTAATCCAAAATTTAATCATCACCTAATTCTACCAAAACAAACCAATTGTGGGAGCCTTGTCATATGCAAATAGACTACCAAGTTTACAACAAATCTAGAGTAATGTCATTCAGAATTCAAAGGTTTTCTTTTATTATTCATTTATGGAATTGAGGTGTCTCTGGCTCGGTCAGCATTTATGGCCTATCCCTAATTACCCAGAGGGCAGTTGAGAATCAACTATATTGCTATGGGTCTAGAGTCACATGCAGTCCAGACCAGGGAAGGATGGCAGTTTCCTTCCCTAAAGGGCATTAGTGAACCAGATGGGCTTTATGACAATGAATTTGTGGTCATCATTAGACTCTTACTTCCAGTTTTTAAAAAAATTTCTATTGAATTCAAATTCCACCATCTCTCATGGTAGAATTCAAACCTGGGTCCCTGGAACATGACCTGCGTCTCTGGATTAACATTACAGCGATAATACCACTAGGCCATCACCTCCACCTCATTCGTTGGCTATGAAACTACTTTGGAATGTCCGGAGCATGTGGAAGTTGTTTTATTAATGCAACTACTTCCTGAGGCTTCATTTGGAAATTTGTGACCTACATTGACCACCAGCATGTTTTGCAACACCATTGCTCTTGGGGTTCAACAGAGATATGTATCAGATCTTCCAGTATTGGAGAGAAATGTTGAATTCGGAACAACATGTAATTTTAATATAATTATAAAAGTTTAATACTGATGGACAAAAAGCACAAATTTAGCTAACTGTTGAGGGGAAATGACTGTGGAATATCCAAATTAAATGATGCATACTTTATAATGTTGCTAACTGACAAACTTCCCCATTTATTATGTGAATATAAATGAATATGAAGACAAGATGTTCAGAGATTATCACATAGTGTTCAGATCCATTCACAACTCCTCGGATTATGAATCAACCTCTACCTGCATACTGCAAGACATAGACATCCTATCCTCATAACCACACATTTACCATAGTTAACCCACCTAGCCTTGGTAACCACAAAGCAACTTCCCATGGCCAATCCACCTCACCTGCACTTCTTTGGACTATGGCAGGAAACCAGAGCACCTAGTGGAAACTTACACAGACACGGGGAGAATGTGCAAATGCCACACAGACAGTCACCCGAGAGTGGATTTGAACCCGGGTCGCTAGCGCTGTGAGGCAGCAGTGCTAACCACAGGGTGCCACCCATGCCAGCCTAAATGGAGAATGTAAGCATCACTTTTTGAATTTCAACAGCATTATCATCCCTGAATACCCCAATGGCTGTGACAACCACTTGATGAAGGAACAACGCTCCGAAAGCTAGTGCTTCCACATAAACCTGTTGGACTATAAACTGGTATTGTGTGATTTTTAACTTTATCATCAACCAGACACATGCTAGGAATGTAATAGGATACTCCCCATCTACCTGGAGAGAACAGCTCCAGCCACCATTAAGAAACTTAATCGTCACACTATCCACTACCATAAACATTCACTCCGTCCAGTACTGGCACACGAATGCAGCAGCAGTAAAAATGACCCACAAGATGGACTGCAGCAATTTACCAAGGCTCATTCACCAGCCCTTTCCAAATCCATGGCCTCTATCACCTCGAAGTACAAGGTTGGGAACTTGTGAACACCATCAGCTTCCAGTTCCCCTTAAGGTCACACATGATCCTGGTTTGGCAATGTTCAGCTATTCCTTCCTGTCACAGGATCAAAAACCTTTAACTGTCTCACTAACAGCTCAGTGGATGTCCCTGTATGGTCTGGAAAGGTCTGTTTGAAGAAGGAGATTCATAGCCACCTTCTTAATTAGGAAAAAGCAATAAATGTTGGCAACACTTGTATCCCAGAATGATAATGAAATCACATGAATATGAATGAATCTTACTCACATAATGATTCATTATCACATATAGGCTGAAACCAAAATGGTTCAAAATCTTTTCTTATACCGAGCTGAATATTTAGTATAATATGACTATGCAGCTCTATGTGAAAGCATCAATATTAATGATGCATTCTCTCAGTAGTGTAATATATGAAATTAACTCTTGTTGCATCACATTATAACAATGCACTGTTCTATATAAAAACACTGGCAATAGATGCAAGTGAAGTAATTATGTGGTGCAATTAATTTTCTTTTGCAACTGGACAGAATTAAGCTACATTCCACACCCACTTATAAAAGATAGGACAACCCACAGGATAAATAAATACTGTATCAGATGAACATGCCCAAATTATCAACAGTTGCAGCTAGAATGGGAAAAAACCATTACACTGAAGGGTACAACCCTACTGATTTGACACATTAAGTGACCAAACTTTGAGGAAGTCTCAATGGGGATCTTTTTGGAGTTTGTGAAATAATTCAAGTGATGAGCAGTTGCTCTGTTTTGAGAAGCTACCTCCCTTGCCATCTCCAATTTTGTTGTGCCACAGATAGTTATTGTTCTTGCTGCATTTAGGGCAGGGGCAGAATGGTTAACATTCCCACTCCAGTTTTATCTCTTCCTTTAACTGTGCAGCAGAAGGTGAAAATAATGGGTGGTTACTTAAAAGGTAAGTGTATACACATACGTCTGCTTCATAATTATTCATTACCTGAGAGAAACACAAAGATCCAAAGACAAAAGGGAAGTTTTGGGATAAGGCAGTAAGTGGCAGGGGTCACGAAAGGAATTGCAGTGTGTGCTATTTGCAGCAGTTATGAAGACTATGGCATGAGTCAAATCAATATTAGCACCAAATAATAGGTGAATGTTAATGAGTAGGAATGAAAAATGGTGCAATTGCCTTTTCAATTGATGGTTATAGGTGTGACCTGAGGTGGTCACTGCTCTGAATATTGGAGGAAGGAGGAAAGGGACTTTGAACAAGTGCAAAGGTTGGGTAGAGATAAGATGTGCTCACCTTTGCAGTAGTTGTGAGGTCATTAAATTCCTTGCAGCAATATATCCATGTTCTATGCTTTTGTCATCAGCCATGCTTCCTTCACCACACTGTTGAGAACTGTATTCCAACATTTTGCAAAAAGTATGTTTCTCCTTGATCCTTCACCTCCAGTGAAAATCTGGGGTTACCTTTTCCTCCTTACAGTAATTTCAAAGCTTCAGTACATTTGTTATTACAAGTAAACTACAAGGACATAAACGTAACCTCCCTTTAAAAAGTGCACTCACCCCTTAAAGACAATGGCTCAGGGCTTCCACCAGACATGATCTAAGTGAGGTCAGTGTGCAGCCTGTAGCAGCCTGATCAGCTATTGGTTAACCCTGGATATTATACTGAGGCCTCCATATGCTTGGGCACCACAACAAACTCATTATTTTGAAACAGCGACTGCAGCTGAATTAAAGTTTTGGTCATCAGTGAAACCTGCTATGCTTACACTTGCTTCTTTTTTTTATTGATAAAATAAGATTCATACCTCACACTCTCAGATACATAATTGTTCACAATGCAAAATATCTACTGTTGGAGGAGTTCAGAAGAATATGTGCATTCTGTACTGGTTGGTTCGCATATTTGTTTGTTTTCATCATAGCTTTAGTGGGGCCAATGGCATATTGCACTATTTGTGATCTAAATATAAAAGTGTGAAGGGTTTAATTATTCAACTCTGATTCCTTGCCAGTGAAGTCTCACTTTAGCATGTGTGCAAAACATAGAATATAGAACAAAGAACATTACAACGCAGTACAGGCCTTTCAGCTCTCAATGTTGAGGCGATCTGTGGAACCAATCTGAAGCCTATCAATCCTACACTATTCCAGTTTGCTCCATGTTTATCCAATGATCATTTAAATGTATTTAAAGTTGGCGAGTCTATGACTGTTGAAGGCAGGGCAGTCCATGCCCCTAATGCTCTCTGAGTAAAGAAATTACCCCTGATATCTGTCCTATATCTATCACCCCTCAATTTACAGCTATGTCCCCTCGTGCTAGCCATCGCCATCACAAGAAAAAAGCTCTCACTGTCCACCCTATCTGACCATTTAAATATCTTATATGTCTCAATTAAGTCACCCCTCAACCTGCTCTCTAATGAAAACAGCCTCAAGTCCCTCAGCCTTTCCTCATAAGACCTTTCCTCCATACCAGGCAACATCACCTCTGAATTCTTTCCAAAGCTTCCACATCCTTCCTATAATGCAGTGACCAGCACTATATGCAATACTCCAAGTGCGGCCATACCAGAGTTTTGTACAACTGCAACATGACCTCGTGGTTCTGAAACTCAGTCCCTCTACCAATAAAGGCTAACACACCGTATGCCTTCTTAACAACCCTATCAACCTGGGTGGCAACTTTCAGGGATTTTTGTACATGGACAGCGAGATCTCTCTGCTCATCTACACTGCCAATAATCTTGCCCTTCCTGTTATTCCTTCCAAAGTGAATTGCCTCACACTTTTCTGTATTAAGCTCCATTTGCCACCTCCCAGCCCAGCTCTGCAGCTTATCTATGTCTCCCTGTAACCTGCAACATCCTTCAACACTATCCACAACTCCACCGACCTTAGTGTCATCCGCAAATTTACTAATCCATCCTTCTACGCCCTCATCCAGATCAGTTATAAAATGACAAACAGCAGTGGACACAAAACAGATCCTTGCGATACACCACTAGTAAGTGAACTCCAGGATGAACATTTTCCATCAACCACCACCCTCTGTCTTCTTTCAGCTAGCCAATTTCTAATTCAAACCACTAAATCATCCTCAATTCCATGCCTTTGTATTTTGTTCAATAGCCTACCATGGGAAAACGTATCAAATGCCTTACTGAATTCCATATCCACCACAGCAACTGCTTTATCCTCATTCACCTGTTTGTTCACCTTCTCAAAGAACTCAATAAGGTTTGTGAGGCATGACCTACCCTTCAGAAAACCATGTTGACTATCCTTAATCAAATTATTCCTTTCTAGATTATTATAAATGCTATTGCTTATAACCTTTTCCAACATTTTACCCACAACCAAAATAAGGCTCACTGGTCTATAATTTCCAGGGTTGTGTCTACTCCCTTCTTGAACAAGGGGACAACATTTGCTATCCTCCAGTCTTCTGGCACTATTCCTATAGACAATGATGATTTAAAGATCAAAGACAAAAGTTCTGCAATTGCTTCCCTAGCTTCCCAGAGAACCCTAGGGTAAATCCCATCCGGCCCAGAGGACTTATTTATTTTCACATTTATTTAATGCTTCCCCATCTCCTTGGACTCCATGCACAACTTCCCACTACTATCCTTGGTTGGCTCTAATCTTTTTCTCGTCATTCTTTTATTCCTGATACACTTATAGAAAGCTTTAGAGTTTTCCCTGATCGTACATGCCAAAGACTTCTCATGTCTCTCCTGGCTCTTCTTAGCTCTCTCTTTAGGTCTTTCCTGGTGAGCTTGTAACTCTCATGCACCCCAACTGAGCCTTCACGTCTCATCCCAACATAAGCCTTCTTCTTCCTCTTGACAAGAGATTCAACTTTCTCAGTAAACCAAAGCTCCCTCGCTCAACCACTTCCTGCCTGTCTGACAGGTATGTTCTTATCAAGGACCTGCAGTAGCTGTTCCTTCAAAAAGCACCACATTTCAATTGTACCCATCCCCTGCAGTTTCCTTTCCCATCCTATGCATCTTAACTCTTGCCTCATCACCTCATAAAATGGATGATAATAAACTGACTAACTGTTCCATAAGGTACCTTTTTTTTATTCCATTGAAGTCACTGAAAGATCAGTGAGTATATTTGAAGTAGGATTGCTGTCTGGCTGTTGTTGAAGCTTTCCCAAACCATGCTGATGACGAATTGCTGGGAATGGGGCTGTGAGTGCCATACCAAAATTTCAACCAACTACTCACACACCATGCTCTGAAAAATGGGGATGAGAATCATTTCTGAGGAATCCATGAGTAATGTTGAAACATCCATAAAATTGAACAAAAAGACCCATCTATATGATAGGAGTCTGCCCTGAATATGTTCATTTACACCAAACATCAATAAGCTTCACAAAGGGGTGTAGGTTTGCTCGCTGAGCTGTAGGTTTGATACCCAGACGTTTCATTACCTGGCTCGGTAACATCATCAGTGGTGACCTCCAAGTGAAGCGAAGCTGTTGTCTCCTGCTTTCTATTTATATCTTTCTCCTGATGGGGTTCCTGGGGTTTGTGGTGATGTCATTTCCTGTTCATTTTCTGAGGGATTAATAGATGGCATCTAGATGTACGTGTTTGTTTATTGCGTTGTGGTTGGACCTATAGTCTCACTACCCGGAACACCAACTTACAGACTGGCCAAAGAACTACACGCAAGACTGAAATACCTAGTAGAAGAGTCATAGCATTCCATCCACTCCACCCAGGAATTCCTAAAAATCATCAAAAACACCAAAATAGAGGAAGACAAAGCAATGATCTCATTCGACATAACAGCACTGTTCACCTCCATCAACATTGACCTGGCAAAGGAAACACTTACCACACTTTTAGAAGAAACCATCACACACACACCAACCACCATCAATCACATTACCAACGAAAACATCATGAAGCTAGTGGACCTGTGCCTCACCACCCACTTCACTTTCAACAACATAATCTACAAACAAACCAACGGCACACCCATGGGATCTCTGCTATCAGGATTCATAGCAGAAGCGGTAATGCAAAGGCTAGAACAAACAACCCTACCAACCATCAAACCAAAAATCTGGGACCGCTACGTAGATGACACCTTTGTCATCACAAAATGAAACAAGATAGAAGAGACATTTAACATCATCAACACCACTCTCACAGGCATAAAGTTCACCAAGGAGGAAGAAACTGACAACAAACTCGCATTTCTGGACGTCACGGTAGAAAGAAAGGACAAGGGGGAATTACAAACCTGTGTATACAGAAAACTGACAAACACTGACCAAATACTCAACTACACCAGCAACCATCCCAACACACACAAACGAAGCTGTATCAGAACACTATTCCAACGAGCCACAACACACTGCAGCACAGACGAACTTCGGAAAACAGAGGAGAACCACCTATATGACGTATTCAAGAAGAACGGATACTCAAAATATACAGTGCACAGATTCCTCAAGAACAAACCACGACAAGCAGACCAAACACAGCCAGAAACCCTAACCACCTTACCATACATCAAAGAAGTTTCAGAAATGACAGCCAGACTACTGAAGCTCCTCGGAATCCTAGTAGCACACAAACCCACCAACACTCTCAAACAAAAACTAACAAACTTAAAAGACCCAGTACAACCCATGGACAAAACCAATGTCATCTACAAAATTCCATGCAAGGACTGCCACAAACACTACGTAGGATAAACAGGAAGAAAGTTAGCCACCAGGATACACGAACACCAGCTAGCCACAAAAAGACACAACCCCCTTTCCCTCATAGCCCTATACACGGATGAAAAAAACCCCATTTCAACTGGGACAACACATCTATCCTGGGACAGGCTAAGCAAAGACATGCCAGAGAATTCCTAGACGCCTGGCACTCCAACCACAACTCCACAAACAAGCACATAGATCTAGATACCATCTATTAACCCCTCAGAAAATGAACAGGAAATGACATCACCACAAACCCCAGGAACCCCATCCAGGAGAAAGATATAAATAGAAAGCAGGAGACAACAGCTTCGCTTCACTTGGAGGTTGCCACTGATGATGTTACCGAGCCAGGTAATGAAACGTCTGGATATCAAACCTACAGCTCAGCGAGCAAACCTACACCCTAAACCTCAACCTGAGCTAGAAACCTTCACAAACCTTGCGAAAGCTTCACACAGTCAGGAAGGAGAGATCTCATCCAGAGTGAGACACAGCCTGAGTCAGTATCTAGTTTGGGGACATCGGTGGCAACATTAGAATAAAACTGGTAAATCTTTCCTTTTTTTCTCCATTTTAGAAATTTAAACTTCAGTAATCCAGTGAAAATGTGAACAAGGTGGGACTGTGGGACACATATCAATCAATCACCTGCAGCCTGAATACAGCCTTAATAGGTGTTAACTCACTATTGGGGTAAAAACAATGACTGCAGATGCTGGAAACCAGATTCTGGATTAGTGGTGCTGGAAGAGCGCAGCAGTTCAGGCAGCATCCAAAGTGCAGCGAAATCGATATTTCGGGCTAGTTCAGTGGTCTTAACTTTGCTCAGCTCTATTTAAGAAAGTGCATGATCAGGAAAGAGAGAGTCCATCCAGGAATGTGGGAATTCAGTGCGAGGAGGAAGAGGAAGAGGAGGAGGAGATGCTTTTTTGCTTGCTATCTTTTTTGTTTACAGTTGGCAACGTTTTTTAAGCAAGATAAAGTAAAGCCCAGGATCAAGGGTCCAGCACAAAAGAGCAGCATCACACACAGTTTCATTGGTTGGTGATAGCTACTAACTTGACTACTTATTATAGTTTATTTTCAGATTTAAGATAATTAGGGGGGATATTTACAGACCAGTAGGAAATTTTTAAAAATCAAACTAAGAACTAAGTGAATAGGATAGCTGCAGAGCCAAACGATGTGTTACACCTGCTTGATGTGGAACTGGTGGATCCCATTATCACATCGATAGCAAGTGTTGTTGTTTGAGGAACTCTGGTTCAGTGTTGATGAGCTGGAGTCTGAGCTTCAAACACTGTGACACATCAGGGAGGGAGAGAGTTACCTGGATGCTGTGTTTCAGGACTGAGGAGAGAGAACAGTAGAGGTCCTTAGATTAACTACCACAAATCCAGTCGGTGGTCAGGGACAGGAGATTATGACTACAAGTGAGGCAGGTAGAGAGATCCAGGAGGTAGTGCTGAAGGAGAACCAGCCCTTGAGTTTGTCTAACAGGTATGAGTTTCTTACTTCCTGTGTGGATATGTACGGAGGCTGGAGGGAGGATGAGCAAGCTAACGATAGCACCGTGTTGCAGGAACTATTCAAGAGGGGGAAGGAAAGAGAAATGTACTTGTAATGGGGGATAGCATAGTCAGGGGAATAGACACTGTTCACTGTGGACAGGATTGAGAATCCCGAAGGTTGTACTAATGGGGGATAGCATAGTCAGGGGAATAGACACTGTTCACTGTGGACAGGATTGAGAATCCCGAAGGCTGTACTAATGGGGGATAGCATAGTCAGGGGAATAGACACTGTTCACTGTGGACAGGATTGAGAATCCCGAAGGCTGTACTGTCTACCTGGTGTCCAGGTTCAGGTTATCTTACCTGGGCTGCAGAGGAACATGGAGTGGGAGGGAAAGATTCAGTTGTCATCGTCCATGTCAGTATCAACGATATAAGTGGAAAGAGGAAAGGGGTTCCGCTGAGGGAATATGAGCAGCTTGGGGTTAAAATGCAGAAACAAAAAAGTAACAATCTCTGGATTACTACCTGAGCCACAGGCAATATGTGGCTGAAAGACTGATGTAGGAGAAATGGGTTTGAATTCATAGGATATCCGCAGTAGTACTGGGGAAGGAGGAAGCTGTTCCAATGGGATGAGCTCCACCTGGATCATGCGGGGACCAGAGTGCTGGTGAAACACATCACTAGGGCTGTGGGTAGGGCTTTAAACTAATAATGGGGAGTTACTTGCTTAGAAAAGGGTAAAGAGTGAGGGTGGAGAGACAGAGGGGCTCAGCATCTGTTAGTTTCCAGAACAAGTAATAGGACAGAGAGTATGGAAATGGTCAGGAGTCTAACTCCAGACACAGTAGATAACATGCCAGACATTGCAGGACTGAGGATGTTGTTCTTCAATACATGCAGTATATGAAACAAGACTAGTCAGCTTGTAGTGCAAATTGAAATTGGCGGGTATCACAGAGACATGGTCGCAGGGGGATCAGAGCTGGGAACTAAATATCCGAGAATACATGTACTATCGAAAAGACAGGCAAACGGGCAGAGGGAAAGGGTTGCCTTTTAGTAAGAAATGAAATTAAATAAAAGACAAAAAGTGATATAGAGTCAGGGGTGTAGAATCTGTGTGGGTAGGGTTAAGGAGCCATGAAGGAAAAATGACCCTGCTGGGAGATCCGCACAGGCCTCCTGGCGGTAATCAGAATGTGGGGAAGAAAACAAATCAGGAGACTGATAAAGCATGTTAAAGTAACTCCATAGAGGCTGGTATCCCGTCACCAAGTCACCCTTTGTTAACACATGAAAAATCCTTGACACTGGTCCAGCTCCCTCAGAGACAGCTCTCAGAGTGAACAGGATGTCTGAGAGTTCAGTTCTTATCTGTCAGCCAGGGCTTCCTAATTAGACCAGAGTAACAGCCCCAAACAGGGAACTCATACTCCTCTGTGGCTGTGAAGTGATGCCAGCTGGTGTAACAATGCTTTTTAGGATGACATTGTACAATATAAGTATAGCACAAATACATCAGCAGACAGTCACATGCAGGCCCTTGGCACCCATGCCAACCAAGTGCCCTTGGTAAGTTTTCTTCTTCCTCTCTCTCTCACTGTGATATAGATTCAGATACTATGCCATGTTCCACCACTGGGTGGCAGGATCCTAGTTTACTTGTTGAGCCTGAAGGCTTTGCTGGGTGACTCCAAGGTTTTGTGTCAGGACAGGACATACATGCCCAGGGTCTTCTTGCCAGGGGCATATTGAACGCCCTTGGCTTGAAATTCCAAGGCTCAGAGGGTACAGGCAGGGTGAAGGTGGAGGGACCAGCACCTCTGGACTATTCTGAGTGGAAATTGCTGTGGGGTGCCAGGGAGGTGGGGTGAGGGGGGAGAGTTTTGTTTGTGGCTCCTCTTCTGGATGAATGTCTCCTGACACCACCCTCCGTCCTTGTGAAGACAGGGCTCTGGGATTGTGTTTAAGGATGCCTGCTCACTTGTCCCTGTTAGTTTGATCCTGAGCTCTAGTGGCTGGGGTGATGGAGTGTAGGGGTGTGCACCCACTGAACAAAACCTGAGGCTGCTAGACCTGGCCCTCTGTGGCAGCCCCGAATGGTCGCAGGATTCACTGCACTGCTGCCATTTCTGGGTAATAAAGGCCAATGCTTCTCAGATATCTATCTGGCTGCTGCAGGTACTCCCTCTGCATGTGGACTAAGTCCCCGATTTCTAACACCACAGAGTAGTCTCCTGCATGGAGCTGAGCTAGTGCCTGGTCTCTGGCAGGCCTCTGAGTGCCAGCAGCTTGGGGCAATTTTTCCCCCGCCAGCTGTGGAGCTGTTGCAGTGAGGTGCTCTCCAACTTGTATGCCAATACCCTCTCCCATTAGCATTCCCCCGAAGTGGTTATATTTAATCTGGTGGGGATTCCAGGAGGTAGCCTTGATGATGCTGCCTCAGAGGCCTCAGTAGCCCTGTCCTCAGAGGTGGGGAAAATGGCTTTTGGAGGAGCCAGATATTTTAGCACTGACCATTGCCCAAAAGCAATGTGAATAAATAAGGTCTATACTGATAGTTCTTTAATCAAACAGAAATATTAACACATCCTGTAGTCATTTATTGCTAAGCCTCCACTTAGTGCTTGAAATTGAATGTTATTTGAGTGCTATTTCTCTTCAGTGGAAGAAGGTTTGGAATAGCTTTCTGATGCTGTTTAACAGGGGTCACTGAGGTGATCCTTACCTCAGGACACCTGAGACTCAAAAGAGATTTGCCAGCTCCTTATGCAGACCATCAGAATTGGGAAGGTTTTGCTTCTACTCCAGTTTGTTGAGTTCTGAAATAGCCAAATCAAATATGTGACATACCTGCTGGGTGTGTGCAGTTGGTGTTTGAAGAGTATAAGGTCGAGATTGTTGAAGGTTTGTGATCTCACTCTCTCTGTCCAATGCATTGACTTCATCTCTGAGTCTTCTCAACCCTTAATACATTTGGTCTCTTCTGGAATGAACTTCTCCATTTGATTGGTCACCGACCAACAATGGACAGGAGTTGATAGTTTCTTTGACTTCTTCATGAATACTGTGAGGATGTCCCTAAAATGCTTCTGCTGTTCTCCTGGGACTTCCTCATTGTGATTGATTCCAGGTGAAGCAGTTGCCTCAGGAGTCTCTACTGCATTGGCTCCACAGCAGCTGTGGTCACCTGGTCAGGAGCTAATCAAATGTATTATCAAGCAATTCTCCCACTAGTTCACACACTATTGGTCAGCATGGACTGGTTGGGCCAAAGGGCCACTTTCTGTGCTGTATAACTCTATGATTCTAAAACAAAGAAAGCATGAGTGAGGGTGCAATAGCAGGCTCCTGAGCTTTGAGTTTTCGGAACTCAGCAAATTGGAGTGGAAGCGAATCCTTCTCGATCCTGAAGCACTGCAGAGGGAGCTGGAAAATCTCTTTTGAATCTCAGCCTGCAAAACAAAAACATTGAAAGTCTGTCTCTCTGTTTTTGTTTGTGAATAACAGAATTTAAGAAGGGGCAGATTTTACGTTATGGAGTTCTAAGATCACAATTTATGTTTTGTTTCTACAATTGGTTAAAAGCAATCCATTTGAAATGTGGAGGGCCTGCAGGATGGGGTGGTATGTGGGCTGGATATCTTCTGCCCCCAGGACCAGCAAAAGATGATGACAGCAGACCATGCTAGCAAATGCCTTGGTTTTCAACGTATAGAATGTAATCCAGATATGAGAAAACACATTTTATTGAAGGTTTCAAAGATCAATAAATTCATATTCTGCTGTTCGCTTCATTGGCTGTCCAGGAAGGAATATTTGCGAGTAAAGGGATATGCGAATTGTGTTTTTCTACCCTGTGGATACCTGCATGCCCAGAAGATGCTTTTTAGCAGTCACAAGAAAATCATTATGTTGCACTGTTAGAAGGTATCACTGCTTTATTTTCACCTGGCTTAATTTGGTCTTTGAATTTCTAGCACAGAAACTGCACATCATTGACAGAAATGGTATTCACCTTATGACAGCACTTTTATTGTACTTTCGGTTAATATAATTCCCTCATGCTAAATGCCTGTTGCTTTCTGCGTCGTACATTGAAGAATAAAATCTCTACAGAGAATTCAAAAAACTCAAAGCTCAGCACCCTGAATCTGCACCCTCATTCATGTTTCCTTTCTTATAGAATCATAGAGTCATACAACACAGAAACTGACTCTTCGGTCCAATCAGAGCTGAAAATGTGTTGCTGGAAAAGCGCAGCAGGTCAGGCAGCATCCAAGGAACAGGAGATTTGACGTTTCGGGCATAAGCCCTTCTTCAGGAACCTCACTTTCTCCTCTTCGGTCCAATCAGTCTAAGTTGACCATAATCACAAATACTGTTCTCAGTGTTTCAAGACCACATTCCATTATCTACATCTCTAAACTATGGCAGCAAAGTTAAATGCTGCAGCAAGCCACATTGTCTTCTCCAACACGGATGGGATCCCAGTAGAAGTCACAAATAGTTTTGGAAGCATACTCTTGATATCAAAATTAACATGACCCAGAAAAATGTGACAGGTACAGGGCTGGCTAACAACAGATGACAGAAGTGCAGCCATGATGTATTTTCAGCAGCTACTACAGAAGCAAAGCCCCATCTAGTGGCTGGAGGTTTTTCTCACTCACCAAGAGTGTTTGTGGGAGGGGGCAATGCAAAATACATTAGGTGTTGTGCCTTCCTTTCAACAAGCCTAAAGGCAGACAGGCTGGTGGGTGCTGTGCCCACATCCTATATTATGGGGTACAGGTAATGATGGGCACAGAAACAGTAGACTCAGATATTTTGCATGGCCCTACTGAAAACTAGACCATTGTGGGGAAGGGGGGGGGGGAAATCCAGCACATTGGACTGGCCTGAGTTCACCTCCACCACCAGGAAACATTGGGCAGTGGCAAGCTGAAATTAGCACAAAGGCAGTTTTTAAAGCCGCTGTTTTGAAAACGTGGGAATCTTTTGGGGCACACCCTTTCCCACCAAAAAATCCTGGACTTATCTCACTCCAAAAGTGGTTACTCTTCTTCATAGAAACACATGCAGTCCTAATTGTGCCAGTCACTGCGTTCTTGTCTTCATTCTTTCATGTGATATGGGTCTCAAGGGCAAGGCCAGTATTTGTTACCCATTCCTGGATGCCCTTGTACTGAGTGGCTTGTCAGGGAAGTTAAGATTCAACCACCATTGCCATTGATCTGAGCCACATGGAGGCCAGACCAGGTTAGGATGGCAGATTGCCTTTCCTAAAGGACATTAGCAAATCAGATGCATTGTTATAACAAGCTATGATCATTTGCAATGTATTAAGACTAGTACTATATTCCAGATGTATTAATTTGATCTCAAATTATATCAGCTGCCACAGATGGATTTGAATCATGAACTGTGGATACTGAAAATCTGAAACAGGAATTGCTGGCAAAATTCAGCAGGTCTGGCAGTATGTGGGGAAGAAAGCAGAGTTAGCATTTTGAGTCCAGTGACTCATTATCAGAAGGGGCAAGTTCCCAAGTTCGCAATATAAAATCCAATGACATTTCAAAAGCTCTACCTCTGCACGAAAGCCATTTTCACAGCTGCCTAGCTGCCAATAATATATGTTTAAAGTTATTTCTGTTTTGAGGAAAACACCAACTACCTCTGTGCAAAATAATTTAAGCAATGCATTTCACACCTTATCAAGTTTTTACCTTGCTTGATATTTTTATTATTTTCATCAACTTAGTTTGCAATTAGAGAATTCACCTCATGACGAGATAATCTGATTCCAAGGATACATATGAACAGTGCAACAGCATTTTTCAACTGACAGTGCATTTCAGATTTTCTGTAAAAATTTTACACCATAAGAAAAATATATCAGTGCTTCAACAAGAGCATTTATTTTCACGGATTGACAATTTTGAACTAGAATAACAATTTCACTCCATGTCTTTGTATTTTCTTAGCTGACATCCTAGCTAACCTAACTCCCTAAACAGGAATTGCAGTGTTTGCTCATAACATCCGGATACTGCAAGACCTGGGTTTTGAGAGTAAATGACAACAAAACTCTTAGTGCAGACCATTATTACACAGAAACTGACAGCAGCTTTGGGAGTCTGCACATGATTAGAAAAACACAGGAATTCGGAAGTTGCTGTCAATGATTGAACAGTCATTCAGAAAGTGTGCCATTGTGGTCCGCACAAAGTGCGATCCAGGACTCAACAGAAATCTCACTTTTATGCCTTTTTTTGTCATGGCAAGCATCTTTGTAAAAATTACTTCTTATTATATGAGGCATAATAGGATTATTAATGGTGCACAAACTTCATGATAATTGTGAAAGACTCTCATTGCCCCAAAAAAACTAATTCCAGGCTGTCATGTGATTCAAAATTATTATGTGGCCCATTTGAAAATGAATACAAAGTTCTTATGCATCTGGCAGTAATCTGCTATTCCAAATGGTGCTGTACTCTCTGACAGTATTGACATACAATTGAAGCCATCTGTCAGCTAACCCCGAGTTCACCAACCAGAATTCGGTGCACCCAAGCAAAGAGTAGAGTACTTCATGGCAAGGCATCTGGAAAGCATCAACTTTTAAAGCAAAGGGAATGGTGATCACATTTCAGTCAAAACATATGTGGGCACACTGCTGCAAACTTTGATTCAAATTTACGAAAGGCATTGTTAAATTTTCCTTAGTTGTTCTTGCTAGATAGAAACATGGCTCAGGGATGGGCAGGACTGGCAGCTTAATGTTCCAGGATACAAATGCTACAGGAAGGATAGAAAGGGAGGCAAGAGAGGAGGGGGAGTGGCATTTTTGACAAGGGATAGCATTACAGCTGTGCTGAGGGAGGATATTCCCGGAAATACATCCAGGGAAGTTATTTGGGTGGAACTGAGAAATAAGAAAGGGATGATCACCTGATTGGGATTGTATTATAGACCCCCCAAATAGTCAGAGGGAAATTGAGGAACAAACTTGTAAGGAGATCTCAGCTATCTGTAAGAATAATAGGGTAATTATGGTAGGGGATTTTAACTTTCCAAACATCGACTGGGACTGCCATAGTGTTCAAGGTTTAAATGGAGAGGAATTTCTTATGTGTGTACAAGACAATTTTTTGATTCAGTATGTGGATGTACCTACTAGAGAAGGTGCAAAACTTGACCTACTCTTGGGAAATAAGGCAGGGCAGGTGACTGAGGTGTCAGTGGGGGAGCACTTTGGGGCCAGCGACCATAATTCTATTCGTTTTAAAATAATGATGGAAAACGATAGACTAGATCTAAAAGTTGAAGTTCTAAATTGGAGAAAGGCCAATTTTGACGGTATTAGGTAAGAACTTTCGAATGCTGATTGGGGCAGATGTTCACAGGTAAAGGGACGGCTGGAAAATGGGAAGCCTTCAGAAATGAGATAACAAGAATCCAGAGAAAGTATATTCCTGTCAGGGTGAAAGGAAAGGCTGGTAGGTACAGGGAATGCTGGATGACGAAAGAAATTGAGGGTTTGGTTAAGAAAAAAAAAGAAGCATATGTCAGGTATAGACAGGATAAATCAAGTGAATCCTCAGAAGAGTATAAAGGCAGTAGGAGTATACTTAAGAGGGAAATCAAGAGGGCAAAACGGGGACATGAGATAGCTTTGGCAAATAGAATTAAGGAGAATCCAAAGGGTTTTTACAAATATGTTAAGGACAAAAGGGTAACTAGGGAGAGAATAGGGCCTCTCAAAGATCAGCAAGGCGGCCTTTGTGTGGAGCCATAGAAAATGGGGGAGATACTGAATGAATACTTTGCATCAGTATTTACTGTGGAAAAGGATATGGAAGACATAGAGTATAGGGAAATAGATGGTGACATCTTGCAAAATATCCAGATTACAGAGGAGGAAGTGCTTGATGTCTTGAAACGGTTAAAGGTGGATAAATCCCCAGGACCTGATCAGATGTACCCGAGAACTCTGTGGGAAGCTAAAGAAGTGATTGCTAGGCCTCTTGCTGAGATATTTGTATCATCGATAGTCACAGGTGAGGTGCTGGAAGTTGGCAAATGTGGTGCCACTGTTTAAGAAGGGCGGTAAGGACAAGCTAGAGAACTATAGACCAGTGAACCTGACCTCGGTGGTGGGCAAGTTATTGGAGGGAATCCTGAGGAACAGGATGTACATGTATTTGGAGAGGCAAGGACTGATTCGGGATAGTCAACATGGCTTTGTGTGTGGAAAATCATGTCTCACAAACTTGATTGAGTTTTTTGAAGAAGTAATAAAGAAGCTTGATGAAAGCAGAGCAGTAGATGTGATCTATTTGGACTTCAGTAAGGCATTGGACAAGGTTCCCCATAGGAGACTGATTAGCAAGGTTAGATCTCATGGAATACAGGGAGAACTAGCCATTTGGATACAGAACTGGCTCAAAGGTAGAATATAGAGGGTAGTGGTGGAGGGTTGTTTTTCAGACTGGAGGCCTGTGACCAGTGGAGTGCCACAAGGATCGGTGCTGGGCCCTCTACTTTTTGTCATTTACATAAATGATTTGGATGCCAGCATAAGAGGTACAGTTAGTAAGTTTGCAGATGACACCAAAATTGGAGGTGTAGTGGACAGCGAAGAGGGTTACCTCAGATTACAACAGGATCTGGACCAGATGGGCCAATGGGCTGAGAAGTGGCAGATGGAGTTTAATTCAGATAAATGTGAGGTGCTGCATTTTGGGAAAGCAAATCTTAGCAGGACTTATACACTTAAAGGTAAGGTCCTGGGGAGTGTTATTAAACAAAGAGACCTTGGAGTGCAGGTTCATAGCTCCTTGAAAGTGGAGTCGCAGGTAGATAGGATAGTGAAGAAGGCATTTGGTATGCTTTCCTTTATTTGTCAGAGTATTGAGTACAGGAGTTGGGAGGCCATGTTGCGGCTGTACAGGACAGTGGTTAGGCCACTGTTGGAATATTGCGTGCAATTCTGGTCTCCTTCCTATTGGAAAGATGTTGTGAAACTTGAAAGGGTTGAGAAAAGATTTACAAGGATGTTGCCAGGGTTGGAGGATCTGAGCAACAGGGAGAGGCTGAACAGACTGGGGCTGTTTTCCCTGGAGCTTTGCAAGCTGAGGGGTGACCTTATAGATGTTTCCAAAATTATGAGGGATATGGATAGGATGAATAAACAAAGTCTTTTCCTTGCTGCCGGGGAGTCTAGAAGGGCATAGGTTTAGGGTGAGAGGAAAGAGATATAAAAGAGACCTAAGGGGCAACTTTTTCATGCAGAGGGTGGTATGTGTATGGAATGAGCTGCCAGAGGATGTGGTGAAGGCTGGTACAATTGCAACATTTAAGAGGCATTTGGATGGGTATATGAATAGGAAGGGTTTGGAGGGATATGGGCCGGGTGCTGGCAGGTGGGACTAGATTGAGTTGGGATATCTGGTTGGCATGGACAGGTTGGACCAAAGTGTCTGTTTCTATGCTGTAGATCTCTATGACTCTATGAGAGTGTCTAAAATAGGTGTTGAAAAATGTATTCCGCATGATTCTTAAAAAGTATTTTGATGCATGATTAGGATATGCTCTAATACTGAATTAAAGATTCAGTTGTAAAGATTATGGAAGATTTACATTAAGCTCTACTTTTTATTATCTTTCTACAATATGTCACTATAATAACAGCATAGGACCATGGCTTGGGTGTAGTTGTACCTTGCTTTTGTCAGTTGTTGTAGTTGAAGATGTAAGAATAGATGATTAACTCAAATAACTTGATGTCATAGTAGTGTGTGTAGTAATTGTAATGAGGTCAACCAGGTGGACCTCATAGAATACGAGTTCCTTGATTGGGGCTGTTAACCTGGTCCAATTAGGGAGCCCTGGCTGACAGATATAAATGGGAGTGTTACGTTAGAGCCCGGGTGTCCCTGGAGAATGAGTACGCGGTCTCCACCAACACCCTGGAGTTGTTCAGGGAGAGGTGGGCACTGCAGGGAGTGGAGTGCATCATTTCCCCCTCCAACTCTATTTTGACTTAATCCCTGCCCTCCCCTTCACTGTTTGTTCACACAGCATTGCCCTTTGACGTGAAGGGCACTGCTTGTCACAGGCCACTCGGGTGTTTTCCTACTTTTCCTGGTGGTGGATATTGAATAAAGATTTGTGCACTTTGCGTCTCTCACTGTGTCTCACAACTACACACACACACCATGGGTGCTGGGGAAAATAAGCACTACCACAGTTAGGCGGTAGTGTGGGAAGAAAGGAAAAAAAAAATTAAACAGGAATGTTGCCCTTTGACGTGAAGGGCACTGCTTGAGATAAAAAAAATTGGGAGTGTTACGTTAGAGCCCGGGTGTCCCTGGAGAATGAGTACGCGGTCTCCACCAACACCCTGGAGTTGTTCAGGGAGAGGTGGGCACTGCAGGGAGTGGAGTGCATCATTTCGCCCTCCAACTCTATTTTGACTTAATCCCTGCCCTCCCCTTCACTGTTTGATCACACAGCATTGCCCTTTGATGTGAAGGGCACTGCTTGTCACAGGACACTCGGGTGCTTCCTATCTTCCTGGTGGTGGAAACTGAATAAAGATTCGTGCACCTTGTGTCTCTCGCTGTGTCTCACACCTGCACACACACACCATGGGTGCTGGGGAAAAAATAAGCACTACCGCTGTTCGGTGGTAGAGAAAAAAAATAAACGGGAGTGTCAGTGATTCTGTTCATTCTGAGAGCTGGCTCTGAGGGTGTTGGATCAGTGTCAAGGACACTCCACATGTAAATAAAGAGAGACTTGGTGACGGGATACCGGCCTCTGGGGAGTTATTTCTGTGTGGCTACTGAATTACAAACAGAAAATACTCAGCAGGTCTGGCAACATCTGTGCTATTGGAAATACAAATAATGTTACAGGGCAATTACTCAGTTTCCCTGCTAACACTATTTCTCTCAGAGGCTGCCAAACCTATTGCATTTTCTCAACAAAAACAGAAGTTGCGAGAAAAACTCAGCAGGTCTGGCAGTGTCTGTGAAAAGAAATCAAATTTAATATTTTGGGTCCAGTGACCCTTTCTCCATTCTGAGGAAGGGTCACTCCATCTGAAATGTTAATTTGATTTCTGTTTACAGATGCTACAAGAGCTGCTGAGTTTTTACAGCAACTTCTGTTTTTGTTTCTGATCCACAGCATCCTCATTTCTTTCAGTTTTTTTCTACTACATTTTCTGCTCATTTCAAGTTCCCAGCATTTGCAATATTTTGCTTTCGTACTGAGACCACTAATTGGCACAGATGAGAAAGGTTCAAATTTTGATTTGGAATCTGCACCTGATTAGCAGATTTTTGCCGGGGTGACATTAAGGGCGTTGAACTGGCTTCACTATCTTGAAACAAGGTGACCAAATCAACCAGGCTTTCCATTTCAATCACTATTCATCAGAATCTGCCTACACAAAACACAATCAGCAACAAAAGGAAAACAAAAGTCTTTCAGAGTTTACATAGTACGGGCATACGTCAAAAAGACAAGAATTCTGTTAAGAAGAAAACAAAGTTATGTCATATCAAACTGGGGCAAATGGAGGGCCATTTCAATCATATTGCTGTGGACCTGGAGTCTACCTGGGAGATTTGGTGCCAAGTTTTCTTTCCTTGCTATGAGAGCACACCTGATCTAATGTGATTTCAGGAAGATCACTTGGTACTCTAGCAAGAAGAGATTACTTATCTCAGCCTTCTCCAGATGACCTAGCATCACAGATGCGAGTACTCACCCAATTCGATTCACTCCACATGATATCAAGAAACTGCAACGGTAGTGGGCTCTGAAAGATTTCCAGCAGTGGTACTGAAAGCCTGTGCTCGAGAACTTGCTGTGGTCCTAACCTGGCTCTTTTAGGACAGCTACAAATTTGACATCTATCCAACAATGAAGAAAATCTCCCAAGTATATTCTGTACAGAAAAAGCAGGATAAATCCAACGCAGCCAATTACCACCCCATCAGTTTATCTCGATCATCAGTAAGTTTATGAAAGTTGTCATCAAGAGTGCTATCAAGGAGCACCTGTTCAGCAATAATATGTTCAGTGACGCCCAATTTGGGTTCCACCAGAGCAACTCAGCTCCTGACCTCATTACAGCCTTGGTTCAAACACGGGCAAAAGAGCTGAATTCCGGAGGTGACATCACGGCTATGTTCAATCGAGCGTGGCATTGAGAAGTCCTAGCAAGACTGGAGTCAATGGGAATCAGGGAGCAGACTCTTAGCTGGCTAGAGTCATACCTGACTCAAAGGAAGATGGTTGTGGTTGTTGGAGGTCGGTCATCTCAGCTCCGGACATCTCTGCAGGAGTTCCTTAGGAGTGTCCTCAGCCTAACCATTTAAAGCTTTACTTGCACCACAAGATCAGAAGGGGAGATGTTCACCAATCATGGATAATGTTCAGCATCATTCACAACTCCTCAGATATCAAAGCAGTCCATAAGCAGCGAAAACTTGGACAATATGCAGTTGTCGGCTGACAAATGGAAAGTAATAATCACACTGTGCAAATGCTGGGCAGTGACCTTCTCTGACAAAAGAGAATTTTACCATTGTCCCTTGATTTTCAATGTCATTACCATCACTGAGTCCCACACTATCAACATCCTGGGGGGCTACCATTGACTAGAAGCTGAACTGGAGACACATAAATACAGTGGCTGTAAGAGCAGGTCACAGGCTGAAATACTGCAGCAAGCAACTCACCTCCTAACTCCCCAAAGCTCATCCACCATATACAAGGCATAAGTCTGGATTGTGGTGGAATTCTCCCTACTTGTGTGGATGAGTGCAACTCCAACAGTGCTCAAGAAGCTTGACACTATCCAGGACAAAGCAGCTCGCTTAATTGGCACTGCATCCACAAACATTCACTCCCTCCATTGATGACGCACAGGAATGTGGTGTGAACCACCTACAAGATGCATTGCAGAAATTCACCAAGGCTTCTTAAACAATATCTTCCAAATGAACATGCACTTCCACCAAGAAGGACAAAGGCAGCAGGTATGTGAAAATGCCATCATATGGAAACTTCCCTCCAAGCCACTCACTATCCTGACTTAGAGATATATCTGTGTTCCAGCAGCATCATTGGGTCAAAATCCTGGAATTCCCTCCCTAAGGACATTGAGGATCTACTCACAGCAGGTGGACTGCAACAGTTCAAGAAGGCAGCTGACCACCACCTTCTCAAGAACAATTAGGGCTGAGTAATAAGTGTTGGCATAGCCAGCAATGCCTACATTCTGTGAATGAATTTTAAAACACTCCTCCTTCCTGTGCTTCCCCTAATCCCATGATTTCCAGAGAAATCTAACATCTGTCTCACTCAGCCTTAAATATATTCAATGCTGGTACATGCCCACTCTGGGGTGGAGAATTCCAAAGGTTCACAAACTTCTGAGTAAAGAAATTTCTCCTCAAACCCAAAAGACCTCAAGAAGTAGTAGAAGATGTTCATTCCATCCTTCAATGGGATCATGGTTGATCTGAGAATCCTCACCTGCAGTTTCTGCCTTTTCCCCATAATCCTTGATTCCTTTACTGATTAAAAATCTGTTTCTCCCAGCTCTGAGTATACTTAATGGCACAGCCTCAACAGCCCTCTACAGTAAAAAAAATTCAGTACTTTCTGGGAGAAGAATCTCCTTCTTATCACTGTCTTAAATGGGTGACCCCTTATTCTGAGATGATGTCCTTAGGCCCTGGACTCTCCCACAAGGAGAAATAACCTCTACACATCGACCCTGGCAATCCCATAAGAATTTTATTTGTTTCAATAAGGTTTCCTCTCGTTCTTCTAAACTTCAATGAGGATAAGCCCCAGTCTACTCAACCTCTCGCCAGAAAAGAGTCCCTCCATAGGGGATGTATCTGGTAACATCAAAGGAAATAGAAGAAGAGTTCATGTTTCAGGTCAGTACTTTTCCATGAGCACTGTGACATGTTTGAAATGTAATTGGTTTAATGTAAGTGAAGAGGGGGTGGAGAGAGTAAAATCTAAGAAGCGTGTCATTTATCTTGTGCTTTATTAATAACTTTAGACTGAAATGAAAAGGTGCCATTTGAAATCAGTGTTACAAAGCATATACCATGACACCCAAGCTAGGCATTATGTAAACAACTGTTTGAACAAGCAAGAATTGAAATTTGGGTTGCAGATGATTTAGAGTTGAGGGGGCATACATGTGCTGCTTTTGCTGCCAGCTGATTGATTTATGGATGAGTGACCAATTATTGATGACAGGTACCTGTTGCCTGTCAAACACTGTGTGATTGATGCAAAAATAACTGAACAGCTTGGAGCTGGCAACAAATTACAGAGAGAGAGAGAGAGAGAGAGAGGCAGGTCTGTTCAGTCCTTCCCCAACTCAGGAGAGTTCTCCTTGTTCTCTATAGTTAAAATTGGCTGTAAATCTAACGAAAACTAATCAATCTTTACTGCCATGGTGGTTGTAAGCTGTGATTTTTAACTGATAAGATTTTTTATAATGGATCCCAGCTGTTGATGTCTCTTATCCATCGGTGGAAACATCTGGGAAAGACAACTGAAGCAGCATACTGGTGAGCAGAAGAATAATAAAGGTCATCTCAGCCACAGACCCTGGGACCAGAGACTATTGAACGATCTTGCAGTTTTTTTTCCTTGCCCAATAACCAAGTGTTCCTGTCTGTTTGCTTTCTGGCTGTGTGTAACAGGAAGTTTACAAGGGGATTAGAGTTTTAATTAATAGTCTTACAACCCATTGGTATATAACTCTTTACGTGTAGTTTGAGTCTAATTATTTATAATAAGTGGCAATTCTTGTCAGTATAGAAACTTTGTATTTCTATGAACTTGGGTCTGAAAATCAGGTAAATTGGATAAATTTGTATGCTTTTAAAAATCTTTTGTGACATCTCTGGCAATAGAGGGGCTTGATTTCCAGCACACTGTCTAGTGAGTCATAATGGACGGAATGGAAAAGGGTTATAGGGTAGAAGATAGGTGAGGTTATATTGCAAAATGGTTCAGGGTGGAAAACCAAAGGGAGTGTTAGTGGGATTGATAAAAAAACAAAAGAGGCATCTAAAGAAGGTGCAAATGGCCAAATCATGGAAAGTTGCAGTCTGAAAACAAAAAGAAAGTCAAAATCAAGAAAGGAAAAGCTGCAAAAAAAGGAAGCAAAATGGGATGATACATGTTGAAAACTGGAATTATTGAGTTTTCTGTCATTTTCTGTTTTATCATATCCATTTTTAAAAAGAAACCAGAGAAACCCCTGCTTTTAACCGAGTGAAAATATTGAACATATTAAAACTTGTGCTCCACCCATCCCTTCTGGGATTTCTGGTAGATAATCTCACAGCACAATTTGAATAAGACGGAATTCTTCTGATATCCTGGATGATTTTCATTCCTCAGGAAGCATTATTATTAAAACACATTACCTAGGAATTCATCTCATTGTTCTTTATGGAATTTATGGGCAAAATTGTTGTTGCATTTGCATGCCAGCAATAATGACTACACTGCAAAGTAATTAGGTGTATCTGAAAGGATTTGGGACACCTCTAGAGATGTGATAAGGTGCTATGACATAAGTACTAATCAGCATCAATTAGTGGTAGATATTGTTCCTGAAAAGATCCTCAGGGATTCACCAAATCAGCCACTATAACATCAGCAGAAACCACAAAAGAAATTTAACCAGTAAGGACAGGTGGGTAGAGGCAGATAATTGGTTAAAAAATGTAAACTCTAACAGAACATCACAGTGTGTGTGTCCACTTGCTGTTTTGGTGCAGGTAGTTTAGGGGCAAGAGGTGGCAGCTGACTCACAGGAGGTACGTCAATCGGGAAGGGAAGATATGTTACTCTATTTTAATTATATTTTTAGGTGGCAGGTAAACAGAGGCAGGAAAGGCTGAATCCATGATATAATTGCCTCTATTGCACAATTATGGAATCATAGAATCCCTACAGTGTGGAAAGAAGCCATTCAGCCCATTGAGGCACATTCCATCTAGACCCCCATTCCATCTAGACCCCCATTCTATCCCTCTAACTCTGCACTTACCATGACTAATCGATCTAACTGGCGCATCCCTGAACACTATGGGCAATTTGGTATGGCCAATTCACCTAACCTCACATCTTTGGATGGTGGGAAGAAACCTGAGCACCTGGAGGAAACCTGCACGGACATGGGAAGAACATGCAAACTCCACACAGACAGTTACCCAAAGTTGGAATCGAAACTTGGTCCCTCACACTGTGAGGCAGCAGTGCTGACTACTGAGCCACAGTGTCACCCAATGTATAGGCCAAGAAGAGTTGCAATGTTTCCCCAGGTCCAACAATCTTACGTGCATCAAACTGACTCCTTCCATCAATTTGGCTCCTCTCCACCAACCTCCCAATTCCACAATATTAAATTCAACCCCCTAGAGTATCTGGTTTATCTTCCTCAATAAGATCCAACTTACTATCTATTGCAATTGCTGAGGCTGCTTTCCTACTCAATAGGTTACTTGACTATCTGATAAACACCTAGAAATTACTGGAGGAACTCAACAAGCATGATAGCATCTGTGGAGAGAAAACAGAGGGAGAAGGGACAGTCCAGTGTCCCTTCTTAAAATGACTTTGTTGTTGACTGGGAAACCTGGTAAAACATTTTAGACACACTGTGCTGTTAAATTCAGCACAACATACAGTAAAACCTTTTGCATTTCCCGAAACTGAAAAGTTCTTCTAATTTCTACCTTTATGTGTTCTGGAATAAATATTGATATTCGTGCTTATGTGTTATCAGTGGTTTCTGCCAATCAACAGCTGAAATTAATTTGGAGAACTCCAAGGAAATTCCTAAGGAGTGTCTCTTTAAATATGATTACAGATTCCCCAGGTAAATGTATTTCAGAAATAATAGGAGAGAAGATAGGAGTTATCTTTCCAAATTCAATTAAAAAATGAGATCTAATGCAAACAGGTTATGGAAAAGACACAGAGGATTTCAATTGTCCAGCAACTAAACAAATCTGAGGTGGGAAGAATTCTTTTAGCAGCAGGAAGAATGTGGATTGCATTAGGCTTTAGCAGATGTTAGGTCATGGTGATGTGTAACAAATTGGTCATGATTAAGCCATGCCAATCCTATACACAACTCCTTTAATTTTGAATGCTAGAACTTACCTTTGGAGAGCCAGAAAATTTACAGAAGTATATATTTTCCTGCATTCCTTTATTGTGTTACGGTAGCTTCTAACGTGACATGCAGAGGACAGTGATGTTTGAGAAAATATCCCTGCTTCCTCCAAAACTCACCTTCTGAAATATCATTAAACAAGAAATACCTACCTCATGTGGAATGATACTATCTCTATATAATTACCTCACATGTAAATACATCAAACTATCAGTTTTAATCTGAACATAACAATCTGACGCTATGAAATGTCCCAAAGTATAGAGTTTATTGGAAGTGACTTTTTGTGTCTGGATGAATTCATATGGCCCACCAATCAGGACTTTGAGAAGTTGTAGAGTGGTTGTTTCTGCACCCGTACTTGTTAGCCACCAATTACAGGGGGATTTCAAAGGGGTGAGAGGAGCGACAGGACTCTGAGCAAGTTCGAGGTTTAACTTGTGGAATTGTTGGTGGTGCTGGCCATCCAAAGGTCCCAGTTGGATACACCTCATGGGATGGTCATTCTGTTTTCTTGCCTTTTCATAGAACATAGAATATTACAGTGCAGTATAGGCCCTTTGGGCCTCGATGTTGTACCGACCTGTGGAACAAATCTAAAACCCATCTAACCTACGCTATTCCATTTTCACCCATATGTTTATCCAATGACCATTTAAATGTCCTTAAAGTTGGTGAGTCTACTACAGTTTGCAGGCAGGATGTTCCATATCCCTACTACTCTCTGAGTAAAGAAACTACCTCTGACATCTGTACTATATCTGTCAACCCTCAATTTAAAGCTGCGTCCCCTCGTGCTAACCATCACCATCCTCTCTCACTGTCCACCCTATTGAACCCTCTGATCATCTTGTATGTCTCTATTAAGTCACTTCTGATCCTTCTTCTCTCTAACGAAACTCAACCTTTCCTCATAAGACCTTTTCTCCATGTCAGGCAACATTCTGGTGTATCTCCTCTGCACCCTTTCCAATGCTTCCACATCCTTCCTATAATGTGGTGACCAGAACTGTACGCAATATTCCAGGTGTGTTCACACCAGAGTTTTGTGCAGCTGTAACTTGACCTCATGGTTCCAAAACTAAATCCCTCTACCAATAAAAGCTAACATACCATATGCCTTTTTAGCAACCCTATCAACCTGGGATCAGGGATCTTTCAGAATCTATACACATGGACACTGAGGTCTCTCTGCTCATCTACACTACCAATAATCTTACCATTAGCCCAGTGCTCTGTATTCCTGTTGCTCCTTCTAGAGTGAATCACACTTTTCCACCTTAAACTCCATTTGCCACCTCTCAGCCCAGCTCTGCAGCCTATCTATGCCCTTCTATAACCTGCAACATCCTTCCGCACTGTCCACAACTCCACTGACCTTAATGTCATCTCCAAATTTACTAATCAATCCTTCTATGCCCTCACCTAGGCCATTTATAAAAATGACAAACAGCAGTGGACACAAAACAGATCCTTGCAGTACATCACTGGTAACTGAACTCCAGGATAAACATTTCCCATCAACCACCCTCTGTCTTCTTACAACGAGCCAATTTCTGATCCAAACTGCTAAATCACCTTCAATCTCATGCCTCCATATTTTCTGCAATTGCCTACCATGGGGAAACTTATTAAACACTTTACTGAAATCCATATGCACCACATCAACCCCTTTACTCTGTTTGGTCACCTTCTCAAAGAACTCAATAAGGTTGTGAGGCACGACCTACCCTTCACAAAACCGTGTTGATTATCCCGATTCAAATTATTCCTTTCTAGATGATTATAAATCCTATCTCTTATCATCTGTTCCAACACTTTACCCACAACCGAAGTAAGGCTCATTGGTCTATACTTACCAGGGTTGTCTCTACTCCCCTTCTTGAACAAGGGGACATTTGCTATCCTCCAGTCTTCTGGCGCTATTCCTGTAGACAATGACGATATAAAGATCAAAGCCAAAGGCACTACAATCTCTTCCCTGGCCTCCCAGAGAATAAATCCCATCTGGCCCAGGGACGTTCTCTATTTTCACACTTTCCAGAATTGCTAACACCTCCTCCTTGTGAACCTCAATCTCATCTCTTCTAATACCTTGTATCTCAGTATTCTCCTCAACATTTTTTTCTTGTCCTGTGTGAATACTGACAAATAATATTCAGTTAGCACCTCTCCTCTCTCCTCAGACTCCACGCACAATTTCCCACTACTATCCTTGATTGGCCCTAATCTTACTCTAGTCATTTCTTTTATTCCTGACATACCTATAGAAAGATTTGGGGTTTTCCTTGATCTTTTCTGCCAAAGACTTCTCATGTCCCCTCCTGGCTCATCCTAGCTCTCTCTTTAAGTCCTTCCTGGCTAACTTGTAACTCTCATGAGCTTCAATGTCTCATTTTTACATTAGCCTCCTTTTTTTCCTGTTGTTCAACTCACTCAACCACTTCCTTCCTCCCTGCCTAGCAGGTACATTCTTATCAAAGACATGCAGTAGCTGTACCTGGAACAAGCTCCACTTTTCAATTGTGCTCATCTCCTGCAGTTTCCTTCCCCATCCAATTCATCCTAAATCTTCCCTGGTCACATAATTGCCTTTCCCCCAGCAATAACTCTTGCCTGCAGTATAGACCTATTCCTGTCCATTGCGAAAGTAAACATAACCGGTTTGTGGTCACTATCACAAAGTGCTCACCTACCTCCAAATCTAACACCTCGCTGGGCTCATGACCCAGTACCAAATCCAATGTGGCCTTGCCTCTTGGCCTGTGTGCATACTGCGACAGGAAACCCTCCTGCACACATTGGACAAAAACTGGCCCATCTAAAGTACTTGAACTATAGCATTTCCAGTTCAATATTTGGAAAGTTATGATCCCCCATAAAAACTACCCTGTTACTTTCACTCCTATCCAGAATCATCTTTGCAATCTTTTCCTCATATTTCTGGAACATTTCAGGGGCTTATAGAAAATTCCTGTAACCATGTCCATGTCAAAGGCTCTGGTGAAGGATCACGTGGTGTCTGCTGGTACATTTCAGGCCTTCCTTCACGGTGAGTACTTCCGAGTTTGGAGAATATTGCAGATAAGGTTATCAATATTTAATTCATTCAGTTACTCTTTCATTTTACTAGTTAGTTATTGGTTTTACTAGTTCTGCACCAGTAAAGAGGAGGCACTTGTATTGTACGTTGAGTTGACGATGTTGTGGCCACTCAGCATGTTTTATGGGTTAACTGGAGCGGGTGTTTTTAGATTAGATTACTTACAATGTGGAAACAGGCCCTTCGGCCCAACAAGTCCACACTGACCCGCCGAAGCGCAACCCACCCATACCCTCACCTAACACTAGGGGCAATTTAGCACGGCCAATTCACCTGACCCGCACATCTTTGGACTGTGGGAGGAAACCGGAGCACCCGGAGGAAACCCTCGCAGACACAGGGAGAACGTGCAAACTCCACACAGTCAGTCGCCTGAGTCGGGAATTGAACCCAGGTCTCAGGCGCTGTGAGGCAGCAGTGCTAACCACTGTGCCACCGTGCCACCCACTAAGTTTATTGTAGTTAAATTACAATTTTAATTTTGTTACATAGCAGGCCATCCACAAGAAGCACAAATGGAATACCTTACTCCATTCGCTAAAAAAAACCTCATACCACCGATTGTAATGGCAATCATTATAATGTTTGGAGCGTTAGATCATAAGTTCCATAACTGAGAATATTTGGATAGTTTTATTCAGTGTGAAGTTGGAAAAGGCAGATGTGGGTGACTGGCTCCTAGAATCTACGTGTTACTTAGTGAGAGCTTTTGTTCATGTTTCTGTGCAGAATACGCTAGCAGATATTCAGTCTGAGCACAATGTGGAAGGTGTTAGCTGTTTCCGTTGTGGGGAAAGTCTGGTACTCAGATCTAATTCAATGGAAAAGGGGATCTTTGTCAAATCTCAAAATGAAACAATGTAGTTATAAGCGGTGCTAGAAAAATGCGTTTTCAGTTCCAAAACGGACACAGAAACTGGGGACAGGTACAATGATCTAACGTACCGTGCGAGAAGGCTTTTGTTCAGTTTTAGAGGGGGCAGGTTCCCAGGCCAGCAGTAGTCTTTGTTCTGCTCAGGGTACCGCTTACAGAGCACCAGCACCCCTTGCAGTAAAGGCAGGGGAAAACGCAATGTGCGGAGCCTTTGTTTAATCTCAGGCAGCAATGGAGCGGGTGGGTACCCCACGCTGCAGGGTCACAGCTGGTCTTTTCTGATGGCCTACTGTCTCTATGCAATATGTGACACCCTTCAGTCAGCCCGAGTGCAGGAAATGTAGCACTTCCACACTGTCAGGGATAACGAACTTTTTACTCAGCTTCCTGGTGGGGCAGAAGCAGCAGAGGTTCAGAGCCTGCCCAGTGATGCTGGGACGGCAGTTCAAGGGGTAGGGGGACAGCTGACAGGTCAGTGATAGCAGGGGGCGAGTTAGCCTGGAGCGGTGTGGTGCCAGTCCCTGGGAGTCCGGGCAGGAAAGGAGGAGCCTTTGTTGAGTTTTGGTGGAGGGCGGGTACTAGGACCCGGCGCAGTGCAGGAGGAGTCTTTGTTGAGTTTCCAGAGAGAGACAGAGAGAGGGAGAGGGAGAGGGAGAGAGAGAGCTCAGTGGGAGCAGCGAGCATGGCGCTGAACCTCAGCATCCACAGGCTCGCCTTACTCACTGCCTATGAGGATGTCATCAACGAGAAGACCTCCACCGACTGGTAAGGGCTGGGGGAGAGGGTTCAGGGGCAAGGGGCAGGCGGTAAATCACAGCAGCTGCTGCTTTGGGGAGGGATGGGGATGGGGATGGGGATGGTGGGGGGAGGATGCAGCAGCAGCAGCAGTGAGCTGCGGGCGGACAATAGCACAGAGCCGGCTGGAGGGGGAACAATACCATAGAATACCCAGACACAATACTGTCACCTCACACACACCGGCTGCAGTCTGAAAGGTTATTGCCTTAACATTAACTCAACCCATTATATAATCCCTTTCAATATCTAATCAGGGAATAATGGATAAAGCCCTCGGTACCCTTGAGATACAAACCCCTGCCGTTCCTGACACGGATGTTCCTATTTCTCATGGTGTGTGTATTGTCTGGATCTGCCTTTCTGAATTGTTTCCGTTGGGTGAAGTGTTGGCGGAGATAGAGACAGGAGCTGGAGGCTTCAGGGACTCAGCCAGAGCTGCTCCTTCCTGAAGTTGCTGTGATCAAGGATCGGAATGGTTTCAGGATGGAGTGTGATGGGTCAGGCTGCCGGCCGGACAGCCAACCGCCTTGTAGTTACTGATAGGCGCTACTCAACGCAGCGCAGGTCGCTCAGGCTCTTTGTTAGCGGGGAGTGCGGGCTGCAGGCACCGCGCCCGGGGCTGGAAATTATACTCAGCCCATTTCACCCGTTCCCTCCCCCTTCCCCCTCCCCCT